>NW_009628480.1:50191-54834 GCF_000690535.1 Cariama cristata
TTCCCTATCAAATTCCATAGCATCCAATGTCAACTGGCTTTATGTTACTTTGACTGTAGGACAAAGTAGAAATTTCTGAATTAGATTTATATTATTTAGGTTGTATACTGGTAATAATTTAGGCCTTGCTGTCTCTATGCTGTGACAGATACATCAGTGCTTAGCATCTGGATAGTTCAGATATGTCTACACTATACTTAGGTATCTGTAGTCATCTCCACTGCACTCACACCCATTATAAAGCTGTTTTCATTAAAATTTTATATTAACTAAACAATGAATATTTAACTTTTGTCCAGTTTTGATTAATAAATCTTGACTCTAATTTTTTGTTTTGATTGGTTATCATAATAAAGTATTTTTCCCAAATACCACAAACATAGACTTTCCATCCTGTTTTTATTCAAGGGAAGAAAGAAATAATGAAAACAGAGTGCAAGTAAAAGAATGTAGTAAGTCACTGTGTCACAGTCTCACAGCAATTGCGGCAATTGGAAAAAAGTCAGGTAGGCTAGTCATGCTAAATGCTATAGAAAGGTCAAAAAGGTCAAAAAGATGCTAGCAAATGCTAAAAAAGTGTTCACACAGGGTAGTTTCTGAAAAACTGGACAGTAGCAAAAGAGAGGACTTCCAGCACAAAGAACACAATCACCGTAAAGGGCTCACAGAACAAACAGATAATGTGGTTTTGTTTTTAATAAGCTCAAGTCTGATGAAATTCCCTGTAACAAAATTCCAACTGAGATGAGATCCTTTGGGCCTCATCGTCAGCATATTAATTTCACAGTATGGTATTTCCACAAACTTCAATCGTAACTTCTAATCTCCAGCAATACATTTGTGTAAGTACGTACTGTCTACACTAATAAATACTCAGCCACTCAGTAACATCGTTTCCTACTCCCCAACAGACTACTCAGAAGTAGTTTAATACAAATTAGACAGAAAACATGTAC
The DNA here is from genome assembly GCF_000690535.1 of Cariama cristata. NCBI lineage: Eukaryota > Metazoa > Chordata > Aves > Cariamiformes > Cariamidae > Cariama > Cariama cristata. The sequence continues at coordinate 51,148 of NW_009628480.1, forward strand.
TCTTCTTATTTCTATTTTATAAAAATGGTAGTTAGTACTACCTTTCCTCCCTTTAAGGACCTGACTTATTCACACAGAAAGGATTTCAGGCTTTAGGCTTTCCTTTCCCATGGCCTATTCAGGGCCACACATCTCAAACCTGATGCACAGAATGAGCATTACTCACAGAGCCATCCAAAATCACTTGTAAATAACAACAGCCATTGGAGTTCTAGTAGATTTCCACTAATGTAAATGAAAAGCTATATTGGGGAAAGTTCAATCTAACTGCTTCTCTTTCCTTTATCTTTTGTAGCCTTTTTAAAATTACCTTTTCTCTTCTTACTGGAGTCCCAATTTTATTCTCCGTTTTCCCCACGTAGTTATTTAATGCATTTTCCCTTCTTTACTTTTGCCAAAACCTAAACAAGAAAGAAACTCAATGTTTTCTCTGAATTCACTCCTTCAAATCAAACAAGACTAATAACTTAAAAAACCTGCAATCATTAATATTCTAAAAGTAAGACCATACTAAGAAATTTAGGTGGGCACATGGAAACTAACAAGCTTATGAGCAATAATTTATCTGTAAAGAATGAACCCTGAGTTCTCAGTTTGGATTCACTTGCAAAAGCTATGAAGAGAGAGAGAAAGGCGAGAACCTGCCAAGCAACAAGGTGGTTAGCAGGGAGAACCCGGTAACGTCCTACTTCAGTGCCAGAGACAGTAGACTCTAGAACTCGTATCTGACTGGGAGCTTGCAAACACTTCATGAAGGGGACAGTCCCAGTTCACATCTTCTCCCCAACAATGTAATGAAACAAAAAGACAATTAAGACTATTTTATTGAAAAGTTCAGTTTTAATACCCAAGTATATTTACTTCAGTATACATTTCATTTATAAAGCTAAAAATGTGCTGATTGCAAAATATCCTTTAATAATCTAAAAGCTTTGTATCATTTTAGCATCTAGTCCGTAATATGGGAAAAAAAAAAGAGGTATTTGCTTTCAATATTTGAAGTTAAGGGAGTTAAGACAGTACTTCAAAAGGCAGTATGAGTTAAGCCTACTTAATAAATTAAGCACTTTTGTCATTATTTAATTATCTAAGAGTAATCAAAAGTGATAACTGCATTTTTATAGATAAGGAAGTAATTCGAGAAACAAGGCTGATTGAGCAAGACTACCTCATGGATTCTTTTTCTGGAATAAGCTAATGCAGTAAGTATCATTTGGAAGAGCAAATCATTAAAAGGTACACATGTGGAAGTGGTAGCTGTAAATTAAAGTTTAAAATAAGACTTCAGTAATCAGAAAATCTACTTGGGAAGAATTTTTTTAACCATTGAAGAACTGCATAGAAAGATCAAAGTCCTTTCACAGGTGGGCACTTTTTTTCTTGTATTATAAACTAACCTTCGCTTTGTTTGCTGCTTACATGGTTAAAGGCAGAACAGATAGCAGCTCTTCCATATTTGTCCAAAACACAAAATGCTTTTTCAGGTGCTGAGTTTTTCCAAAGACTAGATTTACCGAGGGGAGGGGGATTTGTCTGACACTGGGTGGAAATTGGAATGGTTCCAACACCTTCCACACTGGTTTAGAGGCAGAAGGAAATACTGGGATTTAGAGACACTTTAGATTTTAGAGCCTGAATTCATGCATGGTTTATCTACACCAAAAATGGAGCATTTGTGTTTGCGAAAGTACATCCTTATATGGGCCAATTTCAAAAGGGTGACAAAACATTGCTTCCATTTGTTAGTGTCAAAAATATGCATTGTCTACCAGGAATTTAAACCTAAGTCAACACAGTTCCACGAAATGGACTTTTTAGTCTCAGTATGTTTATTTAAACATTCTTTTTCAAATAAAAAATTACACTTAGAAAAAGCTGCTGAGACACATACTCCAACACCTGAAAATATCAAAAATACTTTTTACACAGCAAGAGCTGATGTGTGCTTAACTGAATTAGTGACTATTCAGTTTGCCCTTGCCTTTTTGTTAAGCATTAGAAGCTGAACTGTCTTCAAATACTGGTGAAATTTACAGTTATTTCCTTTTCCATGCTACATCTAATTCTCCATCCTGAGGGATATTGTGCCCTACACATGCTCTCTGTAACATGTAATGCTAAACTAAGGTTTAGAAGGAAAGACTGCTGGGAGAGGTAGATTGCCCAACTGGGAGGACTCTAGGAGTAAGGAAGCTTTGGAAGTTCCAGGACGGGCATTTTGGTGGAAGGCACTGCATGTCATAATCTGGACCACTAAGAGACACCTACTTGGAACTACAGCTGAGGAGGAGAGAGGCATCGTGTCTCTCTACCCTCGCTGACACCACTTGGAAATGTCCAGAGCTCCACACCTACTCACACTTCTCACTCTGCTCTGGAGTCCATAAAGCATGGCTGCACTATGCAGAACTTTGCACAAACAGCAACTGACAGCACACTATAAGAATGGAGATATCCAGAAAATTATCTGGGTGGTAGAAATGACAATTTTGTTCTTTCCTTTCTGAACAGATTATGTGAGTGGCCAAAGAAGGATAACACCATCCACACTGGTAAGAGTAAAAGTTCAGACACTTCTGTAACTTCCTTTAAGTAACTGCTGAATTACCTCAGGCAGCAGGTCATCCAGCTGAGACGAGGATTGATAGTAGTTGACGGCTAAACCCTATCTCAAGCAGGAGTGGATTCACGCATGGCGAGTGAAGTCTCCCTCTTCCCCCTGTCCCCCATCCTCAGTGTTACTTTATGAAAAAAACCCACCTCTGAAGTCAGATAACCTTAGTTCTTGAACACTGAATGAATGTGTATAGAAACCTATCATATAAACAGGCTTATGAAGTATTAGTTTAAAATCTATATTTTCTAAAATTTAGCATCTACCATCAGTAGGATTTTTTTTTTTGTCCCAATTGCTCTTTATAATGAAATATTAAGCACTCCTCAAACTCTCTACATAGTCTAAGTTAACTGACAATTTGTCAACCATCTATATTGGAATTAATTGAATCAAATTAGTAATCAAGTAACTGTCGCACAAGTCCACTGTTTACAGTGAGAGAAAGAACTAGCATTCCTCAGAAACTGGCAAGAAAAGTCTTTGTATTACTACTGCTTCCAGACCTGGAATGTGTCAGAATAGTTCTAAGAAAATATATTAATTCTGGTTCAGCACACAGGAAGTTCACATCCAGAGTAATATGCTCAAAGTTTCATGCTGCGTTCTCCTTTGGGAGTCTGAATATAGGACTTCAGACTTTAGATAGACTTTTAAAGATGCCCTCTCACTGGTCCAAATCAACCAGGATTTCTCTTTGCCACTGTGCTGCTACTTAAGCTTAACTGAGCACTAAGGAATCAGAGTACAGTTTCAAGAATGAAAAAGGAGTCCTGGACTATGTCAAATTTACCATCCTACAACTAAGAACCTGGAATATCTACACTTCCTGCAAATAGTATCAGCTTAACTACCCACTTTCTAAAACAGCTACAAACACCTGCATTCCCTTGTCTGCTCCAACAATATTCTGTTATCTGCTACCCAATTTTACATATGACAGTTATGTGTGGGGAAGATTTGGGGCAGGGGGAAGACAAAGGATTTAAACATGGAAAAGAAATAAGAAGTTCTCAACTTGTGGGTTTTGTCTGTCATTTTTGTAAGGGGACTTGGGAGAGCACAGAATGCCG
>NW_009628480.1:54865-62132 GCF_000690535.1 Cariama cristata
GATGAAAGGATGCAACTTACTGGGGGTCTGTTACAAAAAACTGGGACATGGAGACAGATAGGCACTAGAAGGTTAAATGAACTCAGCTTCTAAAAAACATACACAAAACAACTAGTAAGTCAGAGGAAACATTATGTCTTAGAAATCAGTTTTCAAAAATACCAGGATCCCCCGATTCAGATCCTTGTTCCAGATACTTTGGATGGCAAGCTCTGTGAAAGGAGGCAAAACCAAACAGAGTTTCAAAATGTTTTGTGTTTATTAATGTACAAAAACAGTCTTCTGGCATTAATACTACTAATTGTGTCCACAAAAAAGCCAACGTGGCTCTAAAGGAAGGAGGATTTGCATCAAGAACACAGGCTATAATAATGGCAACTTGGCTAGCATGCTTCAGTACCCTAGGGTCTCTCTCTTAATCCTTTAATCTCAGTGGAAAAGAAAAAAAAGTGAAATTTCTTCAATAAATGATAATATCTAAATCAATACCTTGATCTCTGCGGACCCATAAGATGGGGTCTAATTTCAGTGGAGAAACTACTCAGTTGGTGAAAGACAAGAGGGCACAGGGAGGATGGGGTAATCACCTCAGTTCTGCCCAGTTTTCCACTAAATGTGTAATGGTACAGTAAAACAAAAATCCTCTTCAGTCTGACTATCCTGATGCTTACTACAATAGCAGAGACACTACTCTCACATCTCTAGATTCAAGTCCAATTTTCAAGTTACTCCTTTTTCTTCAGCTAGATATTATTTAAGCAAGCTGGGAAACAAAGATTTCTAGTTGAAGACTCCCAACTTGAGGAGCCAATCCTTCTGCTGATGCCAAGGAATCATGTAGATCTATAAGCACTGAGCAGGAAAGAATAGATCATTTCAGCACTGATCCCTTCAGAAATCTTGGATGGCTACAAAGGGCTAATATTCAGAAGTGCCTTTGGAAGTTAGGAACCCAAATTCCATTAAAAGATGAAAGAACTTCTAAAGCCCAGAGTTTTAGAAAATCTTCCTTCAAAACGCAAAGGAGAGACATCTATGCTGTCAGAACAAGTTGCTCTTTAAGCTACTAAACTTGTCTGACTCTAATGACTGTAGTATCTGGACATGCACTAGTCCACACTCTACACTGAAAAAGTTAAGTTTAAAAAGACATTTCTTTTTTAAACTATGAATCATAAAGACAGAGAGACAAAGTAATTAGCACAAGGTCAACCTGTACCTGAACTCAGAACCAAAACTGTTATCATTAAAGTTCCTAGCTGTCATCTCAGCCAGTAAGCTACCCTATTTCTGTCTTTTAAATAAATACAAACTTCTATTTCCATCCCATCAGAGGCTTATGCATTAGAAGACAGGGGATTCATTCCTCAACCACCAGACTCTTAGCAATTAATTGATATTCCAACCACGCTCTTTGGATTAGGGGCTGCCTCTTTTTTTTTTTGCCTCTTTGCCACTGTTAGGTATTACCTGCACATACCTTTAAGGTACGCCAAATGAACAAGAATTTTTAGAGGCTATGTGGTCTTATAGAGGGATTGCTACTTCCTTACACCTGTGGTTCCAGTTTGCTGAGGCACAAAGAATCACAATGAATTCATGTGTGTAATCTCAGGTGAGCCACCAGCTCCGAAGCACTACGGAAATTCTGACTACACTGTGTGCACACAAAGGACTTCTTCCCTTTGTGAGTCCTCCAGTGGAGAATGAGACTGGACGTGCATGTGAAATGGTCACCACAAGTTGTACACTCAAATATGTGCTCCCTGCAGTGTACCGCCTGGTGCTGGGTCAGAGCTGAGAAGAGCTTCAGCTGCATCTCACACTGCATGCACTCATAAGCGTTCTTTGTCATGTGGCTACACTCATGCTGGAGAAGGTCTGAGCTGTGCCGGAAACTTTTACTGCACACAGTGCACTGATAAGTACGCTGTCCTGGTGATTTTCTTCCTGAGACCACCATGTCCTGCAAGTTTCTCATATTACAGTTTCTCTTCACAGACACCTCTGTCTGGTTATCCTCAAACGGTATTTTCAAACTGGTATTTTGAGACATTTCAGCCTTCTGACAACTGAAGTCACCATTTTGAAATATGTTTTCTCTTTGATCTCTGATGACAACTTGTATTCTTTCACATGTCCAAGCCTTTCCTAGTCATGAGTCTCCATTTTTTATTCCAAGTCTATCAAGTACTGCAGGTAAAAAAAAAAAATTTTAAAAAAAGTAATTTGCTATTTTCTGCAAATAGCAGACTTAATTCTTTAGTATCTGTACTTTGGAGCCAAGAATAAGCAGAGTAGTATGAAAACACATAATCATGTAACCAAAAATTAGGTTCTGCCATCTCAAGGATGGTGAATCTTTTCAGATTTCAGAATATAATTTACAGTTGTAGTGAAAGAAATGGTTCTGAGGAGCAGAACTATTCTGGATAGAGAAGAACATGGGCAGGATGACCAGAAGGAGCCAGAAGAGGTGGAGGGGGGCAGGGCACAAACTAACTGCTGATTGCCTTAAGTCTTCTTCCTGAAGCAGCAAGTTAGACATGCTTACATATATCACAACCTGAATTGAATCCAAGTTGTACAACAACCAAGATCAAGGCTTTCATTGTGCTTGGTACTACAAGACGGGTAGAAATACATTGTGCTTTCTAAGGCATTGGTACTGTTTTCTGTTATCAAAGAAAGAACAGTCATCTTCAAGTCTTAAAGTCACAAGAGAACATTATGATCATTAAATTTTGACTTCTTGCAAAGGACAGGCTTAGAAAGCTTAAAATCCAACTCCAGTAGACGTGGTCTGATTTGGTGAATTTGAATTTTTAACTCAAATTCAACACAGAAATAACTGTGTTATGCCTATACCTGCATACCATAGGTATGTGGCAAGCCAGAATGCTTTCTACTTTCTATTCTATAAAAACATGTGAGTTACAACCATCAGGTTTGTTACCCAAAAAATCTTTCCTGGTAATGCCTTAGGACAAATGCAAATAAGTAAGACCTACATTTTTCACGTACTCAAATTCCCAGATTAACACAAGGCTCCCTCTTTCATCCCCTCATTTAAACCAAAAGCCTCGCTTTAAGGACCAAGAGGGAAAACTGACTCCATAATTTCTGGTTTCATGTTCTTCTTTACTGAGGTGCCAGATGTGATAGTGGATTTACTAGTATGGACACCTAAGCTAGGGTCACTAGAACAGCCAGCCAGATGTTAGATAAGAGCCATCTGATCAGGCCATATTATTGCGAATCCTGCACCTGAAGCATCTCCTGCTTTCTGTCCCATCCTCAGCATTTTTCTCCCCGGTCTCCTGTACACAAACCTATGTGCTCCCATCACTTATAGCTTGTGACCCATTTCTTGAGGGACCTTCAATTCTTTTAACAACTGTAAGCAGTTTGTATTTGAGTTCCGCTTGCTTGCTTTATCCTGGATCTTTCTGGGTTGGTTGTTCAAAATTAGGCTGTGGCCAGTTAAGCTGAAAGCTGGAAGACTCCCATAATTTCACAGAAGCTGCCATCTTCTCAGAGGTCACTACAAACTCTTTAAAGGCTATGTAAACCTGGAAATAAACCAATCACTGTACAGCTATGGCCTTCAAATCACTAGAAGTCAGATCATCTATCCTTGAGAAATAATCACACATCTCACCCTGATTCTTCACACTGCTATGGTGCTACAGAATGGATCAAAGAGCACCACTGGTCATATATATTCTTACTCCAATTTGATGTAGGCACAGATTGTTTGCCTACAGAGTTGAAATAAAAAACTTAAAAATGCCACATGGGAGGAGCATTTTTCTTCCCAGCACAAAGGAATACACACTGCTTTTCTTCAACTGAATCTACACTGGAATACAAGTCTTTTCTCAGTCTGTTGTGTCAAATTTATCAATTTTAAAGAATGGTGCATTTAAAATCCTGGTAATAGCTCCTAGATCTACTGTGAGTAACGTTAAGTAGTTTTGGAGACTCCAAATAAAGGTTTCTAAGCCAGTACTTCCCATCTCTGTCACTTCCTCCCATGTGCACTCTTGGGTGAATCACTTTGAGTTTATTTCTAAATACTTCCAAGTCCCAAAGACAGTTACTTTTTAGTATGTCCTCAGTCTTTTTGAGCTTCCAGCTTCCACTTGTGTAAGGGAAATAATAATCCTTTTACTTTTAGAATAAGATTGATGCTGAAATGCATAAATGTTCACCAAGAGTATTGATATGACAGAAATAGATAACTAATCCATCATCTGTGCATTTATTTCTTTAATGCAGGAGATTTAATGTAGAAGACTTAGTTGTATCAAATTTGTAAGTAGGAATGGTCATAATGCTTTGTGCAAAGTACTTCTTAACAGAAACTGCAATTTGGTCAGGACAGTTTCAGTATAGCACTCAAACTAGTACAAATCATCCTTTGTTTTCCACAGGAATTCTATTTTTCAAAGTTTCATTTCTATTTTTTCCTTCAGAATCTTGATCCTTCAGTTGATGAAGTAGAATTAATCATATTATATTTAAGTTTTCATCAAAGTGCACTTGTAGATTTGAGTTACCTAGCTTGCTAATTTGTCACAACTTGTATGCCTGAGCCTTAAGCCTCTCTTCTATTCTGCGAGGCCTGTTCCACTTTTCAGCATAATTCATGGAATGCTCAGGCCTCTGATTCCCACCTGGCAGGTAAAAGGAAAGAAGCCCTCTTCTAGGTACTAAGGCTGACCTACTTCACTTTGTGAAACAGTCATGGGGATCTCATGGGTTCCTGATACTTTCACAGCTCATCATCATCCCTTCAAAAAATCTCCCATTGGATAGTCATTCCCTAAAGCTCTGAGCCATCCCCATGAAAAACTGCAGGTAATTGCACTTTGGGAAAAACTAAGATGGCAAAACTTTAAAGGCCTACTATAGATAAATTATTATCACAGCAAGAAGTCAAAGGCCTAACATTTCTATAATTTCCCTCCTGCCTTAGGGATTAAAAACCCACATCCAGCCTCTGATGGTCCTAGATGGAAACCTTATGCTGGAACAGTTGCCTGGGTACAGCTACCTGGACCATGTTCCCAGATCCAGCTCTTCTGGCATGACAGGCAGGAACTGTTACAGGATATGCATGTCCTTGATCTGCTCCTTTGTACATCTCTGCCTTCAGTTTATAACTCCAGTTGCATGTAAGCCGCACAGGTACGCCCGGCCTCCTGAAAGCAGAATTGTCTGAACCACTGGCGCTGCTTCTCCATGCTGACACCTTCCTCTTGCAGAACTACTGCCTTCACTCTATGATCTCTACTGTGTGCAGTGTTCAGGTTCCTAGAGAACTATCACCTGTTTCTAGGTGACAAGCAAACTTTACCCATTCAAAGTCACCCAAATAACCGTCACTGAAATTGAGCTGTGGCAGCTGCAGATTTTATCAGGCCAAGACAAAAGGGGAATGCAAAGTTTGAAAAACCTGCTGGCACTGAGTATCTTGACATTTTACCATGCCTATACAGCATGGCTAATTGATCCATTGACATGGATCCTACTTTCCTCAGAAATTAATGAGCGCCTTGTCAATCCACAAGTTCCCCAGTTTATGTCAGTCTCCTCTCACATTTCAGAGCTAACCTCGCCTCTGTTCTTCATTGTTATATTAAAACATACTGTAACTAACTTTCCAGCAACAGCATTCTAGTTCAAGCACGAGCGCCCATGTAGTAGGTAGCCTTTTCTTCCCCACATCCAAACTGTGCAGAAATTGCTAAGTTTTAGTATTTAATACCTGATAAAGATCGATCAAATATACTCTTGCATCTCTGAGTCAGCAGCAGCAGGAAAAGAGTACTGATGGACTGGCAAGGACAACAAAACATAGGCACATCAAGAAGGATCACCTGAATGGGTCACAAAAAGGAAGAATTAAAATAAAAACAATTACATACTTTACTGCTGCTTACCACAAGCTTAAAAAAAAAGAAACAAACAGGAATTCCCCCATACACTACAAGGCTCTGAAACAACCAATTTTCATTGAAATCTTATTAGAATTTCTGTCTTCCTTGGATGTAATCCAAACACAAAGTAGGTGATAATTCTGCAATTTATGAAGCACCATTTACAAGTTGTTAAACTTACACCACATGATTTTTCATTTAAAAAGCTGAATGACATACGGTCTATACAATTCAGGTAATATTTAGTGTATTTCAAAAAGCAGTTCACTGTGGAATTCCACAAATATATGTTTTTACTATATAGAATTAAAATTCAGCCCTGATTATTTCAGGAAAGCTTTAAATTGGAATTCAAGTACATGTTAATAGAAAAGGACAATACATAAAAATATAGCACCTTTTTTAGTATCTCATTAACGATAATGCAGTTTTACAGTTTTTGAACAGCTCTTTCATGAACCCATTAAGTTCTGTTAAGCTGTTTACATAATTCTGATACTACATAACTGTAACTTTAAATGTAATATGTAAGAGCAATAAAATTAAAAATACAAATTCTAAACAGCAGTGAGGAGAAAGTAAGTATTTTTGAAAAGCTGAGTGCTTTTCCATCTGCGACAGCTGTTAATACCAATCTGTTAAATCTGTTAATAACAAAGAAACTAAGACAGTGGATCTTCAGCCTCTGCCAGTGTGGCAGCTCTTACGAGCTCAGCTTTGGAAAATATACAAAAACCTTTTGGACAGCGAATACGGTCACATGTACTAGCTATAGACTCCTCTATTACCAACCGCAAGTCGTATTTAACAATACAGTATGTTATGCTGTCTCAGCCTTTAAAAGCAAGGCACGTTTAGCGCAGTACTGCAAGAGCTACCGTAAGGCAGATGCATGTGAATCCTGCAGTGGAGGGAAGGACATGCAGGTGCACTGGCAGAATGAAGATAGAAAACTTTGTTTCAAAATCATTTTCACTTCAGGAAAGAGTAACTTTCTACCCTATTTGACCACGTATTTACTCTCCTTTTCTAGGCGTTGTAACTTACATGCACAGTATATCCCCACAATAATTTCTTACAACACACTGGAAGTACCACAGCATTAAAAATACAGTCTTTAAAAACAAGCAGAGAGATCAGGAGCCGCTGGGACTCGCCCCACCACCTCCCAGCACCCCCTCAGCTGAGGTCAGGGGAGATGGGGGGCTGCCGCCCCTGCTGCCTACCCATCCCGCCGCCGCCGTTGGAGGGGCTCGCGGGGCCAGCGGGAGAGACCACCTCCCCCTCGGGTCTCGGCTGGAAAACCAGGGCTGTCCCCCAGA
>NW_009628480.1:62163-63663 GCF_000690535.1 Cariama cristata
AGCGGGAGAGACCACCTCCACCTCGGGTCTCGGCTGAAAAACAGGTGCTGTCCCTCAGACAGGCGTACGAAAGCGCCAAGGCCTGGATGCGACAGGAAAACAGGAAGCGCCAAATCCCCCTTCGTGCTATTCATCTAGACCTAGGAATAATATTGCAAACCGCTTATCCAGGCACTTCAGTCACATTTCAATTCTGCAGGGATTCCCGCCTAGAAGGAACCATTTTGTGTCCCAGGCAGAAAGTGTAAGGCTGTGGCAGGCCATTCAACAACTCCAGAGGGCTAATTACATGTTTGGCAAGAGGTCGGAGTCTGAGGCCTCCCTAGAAATTTCTCTCAGTTGTGTAGTATGTTACTGCGTCTCCTCTCTGACTCCTCCTGTCCCCAGGCACTGTGAGAAAGCAGACCCGATACTTTGAAAAATCAGTGACTGAAAAACAGAATCCCGTTTTCCAAGCCCAGTCAAGCACCTCAGTCCTCTCTTCGTGTTCTGCTGCTGCCTAGACAAACCTTTCATTCTCAGTTCACTGTGAGATTTCACCTCCGTAAAGAGGGAAGTCCAGGCCCTGATGACACACACTCCAATCCAGGTAAAATAACAGAGGGTTACCTAAAGTAACAAAATTCTCCTAGCTTTTTTTCCCCCAAGGCTTATTAGTCCAGCCAGCCATTCAATGCCCTCATTGCAGGTTTTTTCTTTACGATGGACAAAGCTTAGGCCACAATAGAAAGATTGTAGGGTACAACCATCTGTTCATGAGACCTTTCCAAAAAAAGATTTCTTAGCTCTGAGAGAAAAACTATAAATATTACCAAAAAAAAAAAAAAAAAAGACAACTACCGCCGACTACCACCGACTGAGTGCTCCCTTTCAGAGTTCAAATAAACATTCAGCACTTAGGAAAAACACAAACATCCCCGGCTCGGTAACACCATCACTTGGAGCTCTATTCACACATATTCAAAATGTTATGAATACTTCCACACCTTGTGCCACATTTGGCAAAACTTTTTGCAGCTGTTGTTTATGTGTCTTGTCTATAAATACGGTTCACACATGGAACCGGGTACAGGATTCAGTCTTACCTAACTCCATGTCAGCAGAAAAGTGAAGTATAGCAATTAATTGCAAATAGTGTGTATACAAAAGGAGCAAGACAGATACAGCTATGTACAAACTATTGCTTTTAGAACACATAAAAAGTTTCTGCAAATTATTATATGGACATATATATATCAGTTAAAAAGAGATTAATGTGATGAGAGTGACAAGTGAGGCCACTTTTGAATTTTCAAGCAAAGCCTTACAAAAGTCTTTCAAGACGAGCACACTTACTGCTGATGGCCAATTCCTACACAATATTGAGCACTATCACTACAAAACCAAACCTCTGTCTTTATCCCATCTGTAAGCATGTCGGCCCCACCGGCTGTGGCCCTGACTGCTGGGAGTGGCCGGGGTGCAGGTGAACTGGCGGAAGGAGCCGAGGCCTTCCCTCTC
>NW_009628480.1:63816-64144 GCF_000690535.1 Cariama cristata
GGCCTGGGCCGGCCGCGCTCCCCCTGACCCCCCCGCAGGCAGCAGCGCCCGCCCCTGTTTGCCCCCTTGGCAACCATGTTGCCCCCATGCTTGGGCAAATCCACGGCGGGCTTGGCCATGGCGCTGCTGCAGAGTGCTTACACGCTCTAGCTAGTTACGCTCTTTTAGCATGCTTATGTACGGGCTTAAGGCAAGACATTATTAATTATACAGGTGTCACAGGCCCCTGTTTTTTCTACAGAACAGTTTATCTTAAAAGAAACTTCAGATCATGTGAGCCACTTGAAGCTAAGCAGCAGCTAGGCACTGGCATAATATAAACCAGATT
>NW_009628480.1:64201-67060 GCF_000690535.1 Cariama cristata
CTTATCTTAAAACGTGTCTGTTTTCTTTCCTTAACATATTCCCATCCCCATTCCGCCACCTTATATGAAAATACCTTCCATCATCCCAATGCATTCAGCACTGCAGTCATGCTGTGTCTTCTAAATTTAAGGGAAATCTGTCTCTCCCGATGTAGCTGTTACATTTTTTGTAAGTGACTACTCATTGGCTTAGCTGGTATGTAAGAATAACTTTATGCAGGTTGGTGGTATGACTTTTATTTGAGACACACAGCTGGGCTGTAGGCCTTACAAGGAAGGAAAAGCCCTAGCTTATAATAGCTGTAACAGCTACTGATTAGGCTACGCTTTATGAAGCTGAAAGTCTCCAGCTCAGCCACAGTTCTGAACAAGACAATAATAAAATTTGAATCTGAGGTCTCTGTAGCCGAGCAAGTGCCTAATCATTACATTCTAAGGTATGAAAGAGTTAAAAGCCCCAAGAACAAGGAAGATGTTGTAAATGTCTTAGTTACTCAACTAAACAAAGGAAGGGCCTTTGGGGGATGGCTGGAACGGTTGTGAGGTGGGGAGGCTCCGGGACAGTCTCACTTTGGGCTGGGGCCTTTGTGATTTGGGGGATAGCTAGAATGGCTGTAAGATAAGGCTCCAGGACAGCCTCACTTTAGACAACTCAGACAAAAATGCACCTAAGGACATCGTATTTGCAACTGTGACTGATACATCCTGAGGAGCACAAAGAAACCAACAGACATCAATCGAGACCAAGATAAGGAACTTGCCACAGTGATGAGCCAAGACAAAAGACAACAGGGAAGATGACTGCGAATGTGGATCAGACATTTGCATATATTAATGAGTTCCTGGAATTCTCATGTTTATGTAAACAAGTTCTCAGAAATCCTATGAATATATATAACTTTATGGTATATAATCTCTGAAAGTTTACCAAATCGTTGGAGCACTTATGGTGGAGCGATCCTCAGTGCTGCAAAGGATGCCTGCTTCATAACACTCTGTGGTTATTGAGTTTCTTTATGTCGGACCACTTATCCAGCCACACCTAGCTTCCCACTTCGGTCAGAAAAGTTAGAAAGTAAGGGGGTTTGGATGTTACTGATCTTTGTATCAGGTATACAGAGAAATCTCTATTTTATCAATGGCAGTTAAGTCCTATTCTGAGATAGTCAGTTAAAAAATATATCTCCTTTCTTAAAAATAGATATCTGTGAAATAACATTACAACTTGACATGCCATATTTTTTTCCCAAAACACAAACAAGCAAAAATTTTTTGCATAACTGTTTCCAAATATGCCAGGGAGGAAGTAATTATCAATGTGTTAAACTCGGTATCTTTGTATTACAGATTTGAAATAATTAACAATCTAGATTTTCGTGTAGTAAAGTATTGTTGCTTGTTAGAACACTTGGCAGTGTAAGAATGGGATTGAGGCAATAACTCCTACTTTTGTTTATTGTTCTTCTGAGGGTCTGTTAAGCGCTCAGAAATACACAGAGTCTCACATGTTTAGATGATAAGCTCATCTTGTCACACATTTGTGTCCATGATAGCATTACCCAAAAATAGCTCTGGTTTATTTTATTTGTTTTTGACTCAGGATGTTATGATATGCCTCTGAAACCTGAAGACACAGAATACATGATTTAGGGAGGTGGTGAAAAAGATGCCAGATGATGCATGATATAGCAGCCGTGTTTTTAAGCAAGTTCTGCTACATTTTATCACATTTACTATTATTTTTATCCCCTAGATGGTCATAATAAAATGAATAAAAAATATTGGAATGCAAAGATACAGCCTTCTCTGACAAAATGACTGGCTTGGTGAATGAGGGGAAAGCAGTAGGTGTTGCTTATCCTGACTATAGCTTTTGATGCTGTCTCCCATAACATCCTCATAGACAAACTGATTAAAAACAGGCTAGTGGACAGTTAGGTGGATCAAATACTGAATGAACTGCCAGGCTCAAGCATCATGATCAACAGGACAAAGTCCACCTGGAGGCCAGTCAACAGTGGTATACCCCAAGGGTTGACACTTCTTCCAGTACTGTTTAACCTCCTCCTTAATGACCTGGATGATGGGGCAGAGTGCACTGTCAGCGTTTGCCAATGATAAAAAACCGGGAGAAGTGATTGATGCACCAGATGGTTTTGCTGCTATTCTGGCTGAAAGAGTGGGCTGGCAGGAAACTCGTGAAGTTGAAAAAAGGTCCTGCTCTTGCAGAGGAGTAAATCCATGCACCAGTACATGCTGGGGGCTCACTGGCTGGAAAGTAGCTTGGCAGAAAAGGACCTGAGGTTCTGGCAGACAGCAAGTTTAACATGGGTCAGCCATGTGTCCTTGTTGCAAAACAGGCCAACAGACTCGTGGGCTGCGTTAGACAGAGCATTGCCAGCAGGTTGAGGGAGGCGATCCTTCCCCTCTACGCAGCCCTGGTGGGACACATCTGGAGTGCTGGGTCCAGTGCCGGGCTTCCCAGTACAAGAGAGACATGGACATAGTGGAGCAAGTCCAGTGAAGAACCACAAATCTGATCAAGGATGTGAAGTATCTGTCATACAAGCAGAGGCTGAGAGAGGTGAGACTGTTCAGCCAGAAGAGAATGCTTGAGGGGGGTGTGTGGGTGTGGATTTTATTAATATGCATAAATGCCTGCTGGGAGACTGCAAAGAAGATGGAGCTAAGCTCTTCTCAGTGGTGCTCAGTGGCTTAAGAGGAATCGGGTACAAATTGAAATACAGGAAATTCCATCTGAACATAAAAAAAACTTCCTTATTGTTACAGTGGTTGAACATTGGCACAGGCTGCCCAGCGAGGCTGCATTGTCTCCATCCTTGGAGATACTCAAAATCC
>NW_009628481.1:0-17628 GCF_000690535.1 Cariama cristata
TTGGAGAGTGATGTCTAGGGAGCATCAGCTCTGCAGGTCAGGGACAAAATGCAAGCTCAGCAGTTTAATCCGGAGGAGATGGGCTAGGTAAGGGACCTCTGGGTGCCAGCTCACAGGTTTGGAACTGAGGGGCTGCAGAATTGGGAGAGGAAGACAGAAAAGCACGTAGGTGTTGCCCTGGGGAGGTGATGAGGGGGACCCTTCTCCCAGGAGCATACCTGATCCCCAGGTAACCCTGGGATCTCCCAACTAGCAGTCCCAGGGGGTGTAAGTAAGCAGCACTTGTGTGGCCGTCTCTGTGCTACCTGTTCAGTCACAGGGGTTTCTGTTTTTGTGGCACCCCAGCACCGAGAGGGCAGGGAGGGGCTGATCGTCCTCCCCTGACACTGATAGCAGACCTGGGGGGCTGGCAGAAGCTGTGATCACGGTAATTACAGCCATGTCGGCGATACTGGTAATTACAGAAAGCCCAAGCAGGCTGCTGCGGCACTAACTGGGGTCAGGGGAGGGAGGGCACCTTTCGGCTGCCGCAGCTGCAGGTGTGAGCCCTGTGCCCACGCAGGTGTCGTGGGAGAGAGGTGGTTTGTGCTGTGCAGGGGACTGTTTAGTGGAAGCTTCTGAGGGACAACATGGCTTCTGAAACTAAAGTAGGCCTTTCATATAAGGCTAATTCATAGGGGTTTTTTATACTTTTGGGCCTCACGGGATAGCTGTGGGAACCACGTGCTGAAAGCTCTTTGCATCAATGAATGGGTAACTGCACACAAATGCATGTGAATGTTACAAATGGGCCTTTTGAAGTCTGGCTGAAAATGGTGACAAACCCCTTTATTTCAGTGCGCTGCTGATGCTCCTTCAGATGCCATTGAATTTCTGATTAGCAGTAACTCAGCCTGTAAGTAGGTGTGGGTGTGTGCTTTGCAGAACACTTCAGTGAGACTGGCGTTGCCTGCGGAGCGTGTACGTGCGTTAGGGCAGCACTGGGTCTCTCTGCTGGCTGCTTGGTTCAGGAGCTGGCCTTCCTGCAAGGATGAAGCTCTTTTGCAGCCTGGCAGAATGGCCTGACAGGAGGTGACATCTTGTGTATCAGTAAGCCCTTAAGCTATTTACAGGAGCTATTTAGTTACAGAGCACAGACCTTGTTAAACTACTAGATTTTAAAACCCCACAGTGGCATAGCTCCAGGCCGCTGCTCTTGAGTTTCCTCTCTGCGGTTCCCTGCTTAGTTTGCCTGTGTGGCATGATGTCTTCTTGCTGCTGTGGGTGCAGGAGCCTTCTCCCAGGCTGCCTTCTGGAGCAGCCTTCCTGCAGCTCTCCATCTCGCTCCTATCAGTTTCAAAATCTTAAAGGAAAAGCATTTTTTCGCTGACTTTACATTCATTTCTGAGGTTGTATTTTGTTACAGCCTTAAGATAGTTTGCAGCCTGCCAGGCTGGCTACTGACAGTCTGTTAGTAATGCACTAATATTAAAGCAGCATTGCTGGTGACTTTGTGAGCACTCTCCTCTAGTTCAGATATGACTTTCCCAGATGCCCTTAGACCTGGTAGCAGGAAGCAGAAGAACCTTCCCTGTGCCTGCTGATTTTTTTTGGCCATTAGATTTCCAGCAGCTGAACTTGCCTGATGATGCATGAGGCAGCAGGATCTAATTTGCTGCTCTGCAGTTGCTGTAATGGTCTGTGTCTGTGACTGACTTTCTGCTGTTGCATCCTGCCAGCTCCGGAGAGCTGATCCGAAGTCAAAACCTGCTTTTATTCATGGGAGAAGGCATCTGCTCACTGGAAGCTTGCTTGAGATTGTTGCTGAATATCTGGGATGAGTGCAAACAATTTGTCACCCAGTTTTGGTTTAATAAGGGCACTGAGACTAATTAGTGGCAGCGATTTGGGAGGCAATTAATGCTACCCCAATCACAACAGAGTAAAAACACAGCTAATGATTAGTGTTAGTGAGCTTAACAGGGAGAGAGAGTGGCCAACAGGAGTCACCATTGTAAAAGTAAGCCTTGGGCTTCCTTAGCAGTGCAGTCAGGTTCCAGGTGAGCAATAGGTTGCACAACAGTCGCAGCCAACAGCAGCAAATCTCCCAAAGCCCCTCGCAGCAGGCCGCGGAGAGGATGCTCAGGGGAGAGGCTTGGGCTGCTGTTGCTGCTCCTGTCTGCTATTAAGAGCATTAGCTTTGCCCTGAGCTCCGCTTGATTTTTCAGGTTTTTTTTGCTCAGCTTTCGTAGGTACAGGAAATTCATGCCTTGGCTTCTCTAGAGAAAAAAATAATTTCCATTTATTATTTAAAGCTTATTCTTGGCTGATGTCTTTTTGTCACAAATGGGGCAAAATTTTGTACTGAAATTCTTGTGGCTCAGTTTTGCTATTAAAAGAGGGTTAGTTGTAGAGGGGGGGGAAAGAAAACCCAACAAATCCTTCTTAGAAACACGTAATGCCTCTAGGAAACAAGTTAGGGCCAAGACAGGAAACCAGAAGGTGCAGATGGTGTGAAGTTAATTTGAGTCAATTAACAATGCCTACCTTCAGCTGGTATAAAATTACTCTTCCATAGCTCCCTTTTAGCTCTGTTGTGGGTTATTAAGAGTCATTTCAAGTTGAGTGCCGTTCTGGGGATAGATACCGAAGCCATCAAGCCATGCGAAGGAAGGATCAGGCCACGTGCTGCTTGAACAGGGGCAGCTTGTGAACTACAAGCAGAGCAAGCTGTTTGCCAAAACGCCGGCCTCGCACATGGCCAAACCCCGGCTCTGTACACCCACAGCGGAGATCTCGAACGGCGATGCCGGCAGACACAGTGGTAGCGAGTGCAGCCATGACAAACTCTGGGGCTGACAGGTGCTGCTGCCGAGACAAGTGAAAACGTGTACCCAGCGCTGTGCCGGCTGGTAACAGCACATAGGATAATTGCCTCCAGCTATTGACAGAGCAAGAGACAAATGCTAATATCTAATGCCAGGCAAATCGTGCTGCAGTGAAGCTGTCAGCATGAGTGCGGTGGCTTCTGATTGAATGGAAAGGTGCCCATCAGCGTGAGGTTGGTCTTTTGTCTCCAGCTGTGTGCTGATGCTTAAGTGGCAGAAAAACGTGGAGGTTAAATTGGAGCTTAGGGTGTCCTCTGGAGTCAGACAGTCACTCCAGAAGGCAGGCCTTCCAAAGCTGTATGTGAAGCTGTAAAAGACTCAATTTAGAAAGCTTCCATAGGAGCAGGAGGTTCACTCGGTGTCAGGAAGGGACAAATGCCAAGTCCGGCAAGTAATAAGGGTCCTTCCTTTGGGTTAAATAGCCCATGTGTTGCTATCATTGTGATGGGACATGTAATTTCGTAATAGGAGTCTGGGGTTATTCCAGCTTTGGATGAAGGTTTCAGGCTACAGCAGCACAAGGAGCATAAAGCCAGCGTCTCTCCTGGAGGATGCCAAACTACAGGTGACACTTGGCCTGCCTGGAAAGCGTCGTCTGCTCTGCTCCTGGCAGGGCAGGGAGCAGGGCAGGGGCTGGCCGTGGTGGTTTGCTCCTGCCTGTGGGACCCTCGTACAGTCTGCTTCAGCTCTCGTCTTCACCAGGCACCACGACTGGTCTTGCCTCATCTCTTGTCTGTGCTGACCCAGGCTGCATTCCCCATCAATGGAAGCGTTAATCTTACATGCTGAGGAGGAGAATGGCAGCCTTTAAACCCTGTATTGGTGAATGTCAGGGGTGCAAAAATAAGTGCAAAGTTGCAGGGGGATGTTTTCCTGGTGAAGTGGGAATGGTTTAGCGTGCTGGCTGCTGCAAATCAGCTGCTCGCCTGTGTTAAGCCATTAAGAAATAGCTTTGAAATTGCTATTAATAGCCTTTTCAAAATTACTTGAAATTTATTTGGAATAACTGAAAAATTATTTGCAATGTGGGTTTAGATTCTCTGATCGGCTGAGGCCTTCTCTGGTCAGTCGGCACTTTCACATTTCACCTCTGGAGGAGGAAGGAGGGGGCTGTCTGGGTGGGAAGGTGTGTGTGCTGATGGCCAAGAAGCTTTGGACCGTCTGGTGAGAAAACAGACCCAGCCAAGAGTGTAACAAGCATTTTGAGGATGCCTTGGATTGCCTTTTGTTGTATCTTTTTCTGCAAGAATAAACAGGCATGTGATAAAAATAAGAGATGGTTTTGTGCAGCCTAGCAACAACTTAAAATTCTCCTGCAGCATGAGCAAGTGCACAGTAGCAGGGTACAGGTAGTCCTGGCCGGGCAGGAATGGTGTTTTACTTCCCAAGCTGCAAACAGAAGAGAGGTTTCTGCGAAGGATTGAAATTTGAGTGCTCTCTGTTTGCAGGAACCCCCTTTGTCCTGGTTCGTGTTGAAGCATTGACATGGATTCAGGATTGGAAGCGCCTTGTGCAGAGTGAGGTAGTGTAGAAGCTGCCTTTCCTTGCAGACCTGGGCATGGCGGGGCTCAAAGCACGGGTCTGACAGCTGGTGGCCGCTCCTCGAGCCTGGTCCCACATCCTATGCCCGGCCCTGTGGTCCAGCCTTCCCTCGTGCTGCCTCTGCTCGTTGGCCCCGCTCTCAATTAATTCAGTTCACTGGCTTGCTGGAAAACTCTTTGTTTCTAATCTGGTTACTTTTCTGCCAGGATAGCAAATGCGTTGGTTCGGTGATGGAGCAGCACGTGGTGAGGCTGGTGCCAGCGTAGGACCACTGTGGTAGCTCAGGTACTGTCAAACCTTTCATGCTAGCATGGAGACGATGATGGTTGTGGAGCCTGGGGTTGGTTGTACGGTCAGTCAAAGAATCAGATGTTCTGATAGCAAATCTCCAGTTGCTGGAAACTGAGCTTTGGCAATCATACTTTGCTGTAAGAGTTTCTCTCTCCATCTGCATAAAATCCAGCTTTAAACTTGGTCCTCCTGACCCCTGGCAGAGTTCCTCTCGGCACTCCTGAACAGAAGGTGATGATCGCACAGACTTGTACAGACCATCTCCTGTGCTGGAGCCTGCATTGTTTTTTGTCATCTGCTGCAGATTTGATGGAGCTTTCAATGGGTGTGAGAGCTTAATCGCAATACTTGCACAGATCCTGAATAAGCGCTTAGGCTAAAAATAAAGTTTTATTTTGGAGAATAAGCAGCTGGTAGTGCTTTGCAGCTGAGGCTGTGTTTCTCGACACATGCAAGAAACTGAAAGAATGAAGCATTTTTCTCTGGGCTGTCGCAATAACAGAAATGCTATCATGTCAGAGCTGCTAATGCTTTGAGGTGAAGTTTTATTCTTGAGACTAAATTACAGAGTCAGGGGAATTATAACCATTTCTAATTACTGTAGCTAAAGAGTTGAAAATTTAGCCAGAAGTTCTGCAGTCTTTCACATTTGAGGATGATTAAAGTAGAAATACGCTAATGATCTTTAGTGTCTATTTTTGCTTGGCTGTGAAGACATGTTCTTCTTGCTTTTAGTTCGATTAAAAATAATTAGGCTTTTCGATATCAGATAAAATTTGCCTTTGTGACCTGGACGCCCACGTTTGAGCAATATTGGTGGTCTGGGCTTATTGCTCCTGCAGCTGTGTAACGGCTGAGCATGGCTGGAGTGACACTGGTGGACCCGTGGATGGTCCTGGTGGGTTTGCTTTGGGCTGGAAATGTTAAGCCTGTTTCAGGGCTGAACAACATGAAGGCTGTGTTGGTTGGAAGTGAGCAAGCAGTGGGGCGATGTTTGAGAGCCCACATTCGCTCTTGAGCAATGTGGCTGTGGCTCTGTCCTCCTTGGAGGAACGGCAAGGTGAGGGAGCAGACTGGAAAGAAGAGATGTGGTGTTTTCTTCTGGCCTTTGGAGGGGCACTTGCCTGGAGCTGATAGACACAGTCTGGTTTCCAGCTTCCCCATGGGGTTGCCGTGTCTGTCAGGTGATTTGCACTCCTGCTTTCTAGTGCCGGTCTTGCCGTGAGTGTTTCACTGTGTTGCACAAGTGATCACTTGGTGTTATCTAGCAATTTTACTGATCAAATTTGTGATTTTTCGGGCTGCCTACTGTATGGTTTTTGAATGCTTTTCATCAGGAGAAGATGGCTAATCTTCCTTCCCTAGTTTACATCTGGAAGATGATCAACTTCTTGTTGCAAAGGGAATTTTGAACTAGGAGCATCTGTTCAAAATAGCTGGTGAGGTGCTGATGCTGGAGGATAGCGAACGCAGACACCATTCCTCTCACCCCATTGGCAGGAAAAAGTCTTTAGTAATGACTGAACTGTGTATATTTATTGAGGAAGGTGCTTCTATGATTAACATATGGGAATCTGGATTCTGCTCAAATCTGCCACCAGCTCACTATGGCACCCTGTGCAAGTGGCTTTCTTCACCAGACCTTGCTCCCCTGCCTGTAAGTAAGGATACAGGCCAGAGGCCCTACAGGAACATTGTGGGTCAGCTGAATTTCTTACTAAAACTGAAATTTAGTTGATGCCAGCTTAAGCTGATCAGCACTGCTGTCAACCCATGAAACAGTAAGTTGTTGATGACTGCCCGGCAGTGTAGGTGCGTCTCTCTAAAATGGCAGTGCTAACGTCAAGTCAAGCTGGTGGATGTGCTACACAACAGGTCTGCTGAAGGGTGTCCCACCTTCAGCCATCACCATCTTCTCGTGCTTCAGAAGATCAGTTTTGTGCTGTCCTTGCCTTGAGCCGGGCACGAACAGCTCGGCCTTGGCTGCTCTTTCTAAGCCGAAGGAGGTTGGCAGATGTCTTTGAACACGAAGTTTGAACGTCTCTGGGCTTGCCGAGCTGCACCTGGTCTGTGCATGTGCACCTTTTCTCATATTCCCACTCTTGTGTTTCCTTCCAGGATTTCCAGCATCCTATCAGGTGAACTCTTAGTAGAAAAGAAACAGAGGAAGAGAGATTTGTATTGAAACCAATAAACTGGAAAGTTCATGAAAATTGATTTTTGTGTGTGTGTGATTGTTGCTCTGTGTGAAGTACAGAGGGAGCAAGACACTGAAGAGCAGGGAGGAATTCCTGTTGCTTGTCCTTGGAGAAAAACGTGCTGGTGTTAGTGATGACGGGAGGACAATGTGAAGAGTCCTCCTGCTTGCAAGAGAGAAGTAACCTCCGTGCTCAAAGTGGCCTGTACACTAGGAAAGGCTTTGACAAAAGCGGACTATATAATGGTCACTGGCTGATCTAAGAAGATCCCTTGCAAGATCTGGGGTATATTAATGCCTGTGGGGAAGGTCAAATCCCGTGGTGTAAAATGGGTATTTATATCTGTCAGTGGCTGAAACATGGAAAACAACTGAACTTGTCTGTTGACAAGGAGAGCTCTGGTTCTGGAACAGAAGCAGCCTCCTCTTTTTCTTCCCTTACTTGTATAGCTCAGATGTACATAAAAACAAACAGAATTTTTAAGAGCATCCCAGCTTCAGTCCTTCATGGAGGATTTAAACTTTGTCATTCCCAGCCAGGACTATGTATTCGGCATATGAGTGATCAGTCTGGGCACTGGAAAAAGGATAAATTCCAGGAAAGTTTTATAAGGAGGGAAGGACAAGCAGCCTTAGCGTGCAACTATAGCATTAGATAGTCCACAAGAAAATTAGACTTCACAGATGCTGACATCTGACGTGGCCAATGCTATAACCAAAATTTTACAAGCCACAGGTTCTATTAGAGCTCTGTGTGCAGAGATTTTTAAATTAAAATGCATGTGCATTGTGTTTCTTCCAGAAAGAAACCTTAAATTGAAGATTTCTTCATGGCAGTAATAGTTGGCCCAATTTATTTCACTAAAGAGGCACATTTGTATGCTGACTTGCAAGGGCTGCGAGGGCTGGAAGTATTTGCTGTTGGACCGGGTGGTCAGCCCCTGTTCGCAGGCTCTTGCAGACCTGCCCTGTTTTTTCACATCTGATCTCTTCTTAATGGCATGTTGCCTGGTGCCTTGCCCAGGAGGAAAGGACAGGGCAGGGCTGCCTGTGCCACTCGGTGATGAGAAAACGTGGTGGAGGCTGCGGCAGTGCCACTGGGGAGAGATGCTGGTCCAGCTGGGCTGGGGACACGCTGCCGCACAGCCTTGCTGTTGCTGCCTTGGCCGAGGCTGTGCGTGCAGACTGCTGTGTTAACAGGTGCTAACTTCTGATGAGGAAGGAGGTCCCGTTTCCAGGACTGGCCTGGTGAGTGGAGATGACAAAGCTGTGTCAACAAGACCTAGGAGAAATAATTGAGCTCCATGCTGGGGCTGCTCGTGACTGCTCCTGCTCGTGGGCTGCAGGAAGCAGTTTGGTCCCTGTGCTGTGGCAGAGAGAGATGGACGCTAGTGTTTTTGGAGGACCCCAGTTTGTGCTTTTTCTGTGGGTTGGCATTTGGAGCTGCAAAATGCTTGTTGTATTTAGAGGAAAAATTCTCATTTGAAATGACAGTCTGTTTAGGTCCACTGGAAATTCTTTCTGTGGGCCCTGACTGCCCTCATTGCCTCTGGTCTTGAGTTGCAGCAGAAAAAAAAAACCTGCTTCTGGAGGAGCATCACTTTGCTTCCCCAGCCAGTGTCTTATGAATAAAGTTTTGACCTTTACAGGAGGGACTTGTCAAGCCTAATTTGTCTTGACTTTTATCACACAGCAAAACCTTTGATTTTAAAAAAGGGTTTTGAAGCTTGTCATGTGAGAGGTGGAACAGAGGACACGATTCATGATTGCATCTGTTTCTCTCTGCTCCCATTCAGCCCCTATTACTTTCTTGCCAAGGGGATGCTGAGCACTAATCCGGGCAAAGCTTTGTCGACACTAACAGAGAAATAGAGCTGTCCCAAAGACAAGACCCACCGCCTTCCAGCAGGAGAGGAGGGTTAGCTTCGTTTCAGCTCTTCTGTGTTCAGCCCTGCCATGCAGCGCTCACTTGGCAGAGCTGACTGCTTCCCTTGCAAGGGAGCAAAGCACTAATACTTGTCGCCTTTTAGCATAAGGCTTAAGCAAGAAGGGGAAAGTAAAATTTTGGCAGTGTGGGCTTTTTAGAATAAGATGGGAAGTTCGTGGATTTGTTTTTCCTGGTTATTTGTTTGCTAGTTGAAATGGTTTAGAAGAAGTTGTCACTCCCTTCCTCTTTGGAAGCTGCTTACTTCTTGATTACCGAGTTGTGAAGCCCATGTCCTTCCTCCTGTCCGTCTGGTACAGCTAAAGGGGCAGTGTCACCCAGCTGCAAGTGTGGTGAGCCCATTCCTCCGACTCAGGCTACCTTTCAGGCTAGCGAGATGTGCTTTTGGATAAGTGTCTGTCCTTGCTGTCATACCGATGGGGTCCCATCTACACTGCTTCGTCCCTGTTTCTTGCTCAGGCTGGGGTGATGTGTGTGAAAGCGGTCTGCAAGATGTTGATTTTTGTGCCTGTGATCTGGAAATGCCACCATAGGCTGATATTTTAGTTTGTTCAGCTGCTCAAGAGGTTTAATTTCAGGAATTTAAAAAAAAAAAAAAAATCAAGCTGTTGGGCTAAGCATGCATTCCAGGCTTTGGGTTGTTTCTTGGTAAATCACTGGTTCCAAGTTCAGATTAGATCTCTTCTAAGTAATAGCTATTAGTTATTTCTTGTTTTTTTTTCTGGTACGAGTGGGGACAGTGCCTTGTAGTATGGAAACCTGAGGGCAGGTCCCAGCTCCAAACCTTCTATTATATTGAATAAAAACAAAGGGATGAGGGAGAAGATGAGGCAAGAGCTGCAAAAATAGACACTCGCCCACAGGGAGGAGGGAATCACCTGGAAGCTGGGATGATGTCTTGATGGAAAGGTCTTGAATGCCTGTCCATGGTGTTTGTGCCTGGGGCAATACCTCCACAGCTGCTAATGTGGTTGGGATGTCATCTCCCACTGTTCTTGCTGCCTGCTTCAGCTCCGCTGCCATCGAGCTCGCTGGCTGGGAGGCTGAGCTCAGCCTCTGAGTTGCATCCTCTTTCTCTGGAGGTGGGAAGAAAGCCTTGATGGACCACGCGGGCGACTTCCACCCACTCACACATGGAAGGTGGAAATGGTGGTGGACACGTTTTCAGGGAGGAGAGCTCTCTGTCAGTTGAGTTCAGCGCGATGTCTGTGTGCTGTGACGGTTGTACAGAGAACTGTGGCAGCTCCTGTATAAAAACCAGATGGCTGCCTGAAGAGATCAGGTTGAAGGTCCCAACCAGGCAGACAAATGCAAACCTCCGTGGCCTCTGATGTGGTGACAGTTCCTTTTTGCGTAAATTCGATGAATTCTGTGGTTTTCCAGGCTGCTTGAAGATACTCGTTTTCCCTCTCCTGCCGAGGAAAGGATGCGTGTTTGCAGGGGGATGACGGGGGTACTGTGGTTTGAACATGGAGTGTGCTATGCCCAGGTCATAAATCATACCCAAGTGACACATCAGAAGGCAGGTCCGTGGTCCCTTTCCTTCCATGCCTGGGCTTGGTTGTCCCTGAGGAATATTTGGGGGGAAGCTCAAGTATCAGGGAAGCCCACATTTTTCAGCATGTAAAAAGAATAACTGTGTGAAAACAGAGTACCTCAAGTAAGAATGATCATCATAAAAATTCATTGCCTACTTAATGCAGAAGATTAGGGATTTCCCTGAGCCTGGCTGAATCAAAGTGTTTGTAGCTGAAGATTTTGGTTTTTTGATGTCAAATGGAAAATGTCCCTTGAAGTGCTAGGTTCTAAGTAATGAAGTTTTTGTCCGCCCCAGAATCACGTTTATTGACTTAAACTGAAAAACGCATCCCCTTTAATTTGTTTTTTGAATTGATTTCATGTGTCTGTCGTCCGTTAGCTTGATGACAAGAGATAGCAGCAACATTGAAATAATTGTGCAGTTCTTATCAAAGGGGCTGTGCAGTGTACTTCTTTACATCATGGATGGAAGGAAACCCATCCAGCATCCAGTTTTGGGAAGCATTATCTTGTCTGTGGTCTCAGGCTCCCTTAGAAGCATTGCCCAGTTATACAGGCCAGCATCTGAGACTTTTACGAGCGTGAACACATGTGAACTGGCTGCATTCTTGAGCTTTCATTCAGAAGCTTAAGATCTCAAAATTATATCAAGCTCTGGTCACTTTAAAAGCTTTTAAACGCTATTAATATACTATTAATGGGTTAGCAAAAAAGCTGTCCCAACAAAACCGCTGTTGGCAATGTTTGGTCTTCAGATGTGGAGGACCACCCGAACCTCTCATAGCTGAGCCGTGGGGGGGTTACGAGTGGCAAAGAGTGATCAGCTTTGACCTGAAGGAGTTTGGGGGGGCGGGGTGGGAAGGGAGAGGGAGAGACAAGCATGCATGTGGATTGTGCAAACCATGCAGCTTGAGAGTTGCTTGCTGTCGGGCAGCTTCCACCACCTTCTCTGCCCCGTGGTGGCCTTGTGCACCGGAGGGGTCCTGCTCCACACCTCCTCTGTGGAGGGGCCACCAGCGGGGTCCAGAGGAGGTGGCCTGAGTCCTGGCCATCTCCTTTTCTGTGGGATTTGTCCCACTAGAGATGGGCTGGGAAGATTTTCCAAAATACAGCAATTTGCTCTCGCTGATGCCACTGAACGAGGTGGATGCTGACACGGGTGGATGTGGCATGTGAAGAGCTGGATGCAAGAAATCGATACTGTAATAAGGCATGTCAGCTGGGTGCAAGTTCTGAGCATGAGAAGTGAGCAGTCCAACAAATGCAGTGTTTTTTTGTTCGCTGCCTTGTGAAGTGAGGAAAATGGGATTATGGCTGTTCTGCTGCCTGTAGCACAATGTCCTAAGAGGACATTCCCCTCGTCTTCACATTTCTTCGTGTTTTCTGGGGAGCCTGTGGCTCTCTAAGCTGCGAAAGGAGATGGGACTATAACTTGCAGCTGGAGCAGTAGGCTATTTTTTTCCTGCAGGTAGTGTGGGACACTAATGAATTGCTTTTCTTCAGCGACTTACCTCTTGCTTCCTTACAGGTAAAACGTCAGCAAATCCAGTTGAACCTTTTAATGGTTTTTTGGGGGTAAAAAAAGCCTACTAAACAAACCCCATAATTTGTTCTTGAACTGAATCTGGAGATAACAGCAAGTTAGCCTCATTCCTCTGATGAACATAGCTAAACTTGCAATTCTCAAGGTACTTTTGTAGGTCAATGGAAACAGTCAGTCTGTCTAAGTTTTGTAGCACAGAAGAGTCGTGTGCTGTCCGCTCCCACTGTCTGCCAGTCAAAAAGCAACTCGGGAGGCTGCAGGGTCTTCACAATTTTCTGGATTTTATTTTGGCTTGTGCTCTGTCTTTACGATCACACATGTAACAGTTGTAGTTGTAAGACACTGCTGTAGATCTCAGTAGTATCTTTGTTTATTTTTGGGTCTGAGTTAGCATCAGCTTTATCATTGTCCCAATAAAGCTCGATTGTGTTGACTCCCTGGATTTGGTGAGCATCTGGGTGCTGATTTCTTCAGCAGAAACATCCGCTTTACCAGGAATAAATGTGCTTGCCGGAGCAGCTCTCAGCTAACAAGCACATTGGCATACTTGGGTATTTTGTCTGTGGCCAATTAACATGATCTACCTCTTGACAGTGCAGCCTGCCTGGAGTATTTCAGCCTCTCTGATACCCCCTCCCTTGCTGTCCAGCACCTGCACCATCAACAGTCTTTAAATGGCTTTGCTATAATGAGCTAGCACACCTAACTTCAATTAATTTTTGTGTATAGCACTAATAAGCCAAAAGCACGAATAGCATCCCCTTTTTGATGACGCTGCTCTGAACATGTCAAAATATATAGCTACCAAAATCCATGGTAGGGGAGTGAGGAAGATGCCTGTTTTCTTTCAGGAGGAGGAGGTGTTCCTTCTTGCCTTAGCTTTACAACGGCCTGCCTAAAAGCAAATGAGCATTTGAGGGTTGTCTTTTACTGGAACCCTGGCTGTCATACTTCTTGTTTAAATCCCTTAACAAGTATTTAACCAGGTTAAAGTCATGAAGGATGCTGGCAGCTGGAGGGGGAGGCTGCTGGGACTGGACATGCTGTTCTACTTGGGTAGAAGACTTGTTTGGGATTCCCATGTTGGGCAGTACCTGCCCAGCACAGGGGAGCTGTCTTTTCTCTGCAGCAACGGGAGCTGGTCTGTACAGGCTGAAAATGTTGGGGAGGAGGTAGTTGGGTATCTTGGGGTTTCCTAGTACTGGTATGTTGCATACCTGTGCCTGTGACCTGGTGGGGGCTGCAGACAGAAGAGAAATTGTTGTTGAGATCTGTATTATGGGAACATTATATAGAAATGAGGATTCTTTTGGGCACCTACTTTGGAGAAACTTTGTAAGTGTGCTTGCTGTCTTGGGTCCCTGGCCTGAAACACCATTACCAGGAGAAGTCTTCAAGGATCTTGGTCTACCTGATGTGCTTGGGAGTTATGTGAAGGGATGACGGTAAAAGGACTGTTTGTAAGTGATCCCTCCACCTTGGAATGAGTTTTGCTCCATGGGAATGCAGAGCTCTCCTCTTTGAGCAGAGGGACAGCATAAACCCAGCCTTTCTGGTTGCTGTTACTCTGCAGCTGCCTGCAGCAATTCTACTCCAGGTAACAAATACTCAGGGTTTTCCATATGGTAGTTTGGGAGTAATTTGATTTTTGGAGTAGGTTGCAGATATGATCTGATCACATCACTGTGATAAGCTGTGTTTTTGGTAGGACGCGCAAGTAACTTGAAGAGAAATGCTCATTACAGAGGAAAGCACTGGGGTTTCTGTATGAGTTAATGTGGTTTCTGATCCTGCATTGCTGGCTTTATTTTGGGGTGCGCAGGGGGAGCTGCATCCGTTTATGGCAGAAGAGGCAGTGTTTACTCCATGCAGAGTCCAAGACCCAGGAAAATTATTTTCTAGCCAGACTTGTAACTGATCCTGCAGCAACCAAGCTGCCTTTGATCCTGCCGACTGGATTCATCTTTGTTTGGGGAGAACTTTCCAAGGCCTCTCTCGGGTTTGCTCATGGTAATGCAAGACAGGTTTTCATCTTCACTGTGACAGCTTTGCAGGAAGGAGCACCGGCTGCGCCGGGCCTGGCTGCTCTGATCCTGGTGCTGCTAAAAAGATCCTGGGGATTTGTGTCTGGTTTACAATTTTGTGCAATTTACATCTGTCCAGGAATAGCTGATGACTTTCCTGTGTTTGCCCCATGAGGATGGAAGCTCTTTTCCCTCATTAGTGGCTTTAATAAAGTACATACGACTGTTCATAGAGCGGATACAGAAAGCAGCACTTGTTCTCTGCGTGGCTGCCCTGAATCATTCGTGCCCAAGCCCACAGGCTCTGCGCCCCCTTGGATGGTGACCTGTCCACTCCCCATGCCTCTTTTCCTTCATGCCTGGCCGGCGTTCCTGGGTTGTATGCCTGTGCCTGTGCCAGGTCTGCTTTCCCATGTTCATGGGGGCTGAGACAACAGATCAATTTTCTTTTCCAGTCTCCCCTTTCCTGTTAAGTCAGTAAGAGACTCTTTACAATTTGTCCATCATTTTGTGTTTGGGCAACATGGTAGTTATGCCCAAAGAACATCATAGCTGCAGTTTGCTGCCTTCTGTCCGTTGCGAGAAGGTGGGTCACAGGAGAGGGAGGATTTTGGAAGAAAAGCTGATAAATCATAAATTAAATTCCCTTGTAAGATGAATCGCAAGTTACTGCCTCTTTCTCAAATATGTAACTGCATGCTGTTAAATCAGTGCCAGTCTGTTGCATGCAGGAGGAAAGTCACTTTCAGTTAACACGTACATATGTGCTCTTCTCATGCATCTATCTTTGTGTGTCAGTTGAATTGCCAACTTGCTTGCAATTTTTCCTGCTCGACGCCTGTAGACTTTACTTACTCGATCCTCACGTGCTGGAAATGCACTCCACAGAGGAGGTGAATGGGAAGGGAGAGAATTCTCTTGAATGTGGCAGAAATTTTAATTTCTTTGTCCTGCCTCTCATATGACTGTCACTTTTCCAGCATTTTGCTACAATTTCTGCTATGAAAATAGATTTTTGGGGAAAACTGAACCTTCCTCCTTGAATGCTGGAAGAGGAACCAGAACTTACACTGTTTCCCAGGCTCGTTTCTTCCTCTGGGCCCTGTCCTTGCCCCTTGTCCTGGCAGTGCCTGGCAAACCTGAGTACCTGCAAAGAGTGTTTCTGCGGCTGGGTCTTCAGCCTGCATCCACATTTTTGCCAATTCAATCAAAACAACAGTGTGCTGAGACTGGCAGCTTGTAGTCTGCCCAGCACTCTGGGAAGTTGGAAATTAGTTGCATTTTTGATCATACTTAATATAGGGGCTTTCTTATGCACCTGTGCTAATGGCAGGCAACTGATCTAGGAGCTGTACTGAATCTCGGTGAGAAAAGGGCATCTGTAGCAGTGTTTTTGGCTACCAAACTGATGACTGTGCAAAGACTGGCACAACCCCTTCTGTTGGGCTGTTTTTCCAACTCTTAATGCTAATATGTCAAAAGTCCTAGAATAACTGCTAGCACTTCACTGCAGCGTCTTCTCTTCTACCTTGATATATCCTAGTTCATAATCCTGAGCTTTCATCAAATTAGAGGCTATCTGCAGTTTTCTGTTTCAGTGTAGATGGTAGCTCTAATATCTATGTGTGTGTGTATAATTTATATATACATGTGTATAAGTAGAAACGTAGACCATTGTGTGCCAAAAGGGTGCTGAACAGGCAAGCCCACAGAGAGGGGCAGCTCTGTTGTCTGGCGGCGGTTCACCTGGGACAGCCTGAGCCAGAGATGTCTCCTGAAGCATTGACAGCAGTAAGAATTAAGGCAGCAGAGAACAGCAAGATATGTATGTGTTGACTTTTAAAACTTCTGTCTCTGCTTTTATCCGCTTAAGAGACATGTTCTGGTTACTGGAGGGCACAGAATTATGAGGGGAAGGAATCAGTGGCCAATTCTGATCATCGTGGCCAGTAAACAGGGTCTGCGCATGGCTGGTGAGACTTGGGAAGAAGCATTTCCACCTTGGGAAGTACAAGTGTGCAGGGGTGGGTTTGCATGCGTTTTGTTGTTCCTCAGCATGTCTCTGCCCCCTTCTCTCTGACTCCAAAGCTGCCTGCTCCTGGGAGAGAAATCAGTTGAAGTTTGGTTGGCATGCATCCCTCTGCTGCCCTCAGGGTTTTGTTTATTCCAAATGCTACTCGTGCCTATGCTGTCCCTAGTTAGTATATCTCTTTTGCCAGGGACTCTGGCTTTTGCTTCAGCATGATTTGCACAACTTAAGCCCTTTCTCCGGCTATCCTTTCTCTCCCTTTCTCATTTGTACAGGCTGTCCGCTCAAGCAGCTGCTGTCAGCACACAGTGGAAAAACACCGATCTGTTAGAAACCCACTATAGCATATCAGAAGATCTGTTTCTGGGCTGCCTCTTTGTCAGAAGAGCTCAGCCATGTCTTTGTTTGCTCGCTAGCGAGTCAGAGATGCTGCAGGTTTGTCTGGAGCTTTTCTCATCTTATTTGTTCAGTAACCAGGACAGTTGCCCATCATTTCACTTGTGTTTTTATCACGTATTTTTAAGTGCCGCAAGGCACTTGTCAGTATCTTCATGCTGACAGGAATAAGTTAATGCGTATCTCTTAGCCAACAGCCTGGGGACTAAGATTTTCTGACTGGGGCTGCAAAAAGGGGAAGAGAAAGGAGCTGAATTTCCCAACAGCAATGCAAAACCAAAACTCAGCCCTGTTGTTTGAGCTGTGTGGTTCAGAAGGGGGAACTCCTATCTGGTACATCACCCTGCCATGGACAAAGGCTAGTTGATTTTTGTAAATTGCTGCTGCGATCATTTAAATCTGGAAGGAATACAGCATGCAGACAGTCTGGTGGTGACTGGGGACGAGCGGCATGTGACCTAAGAGGTGGCGTTCGCCTCCGATTTGAGTAACAAAGAACCAGCCTGTGCCTGTGTACGCCAGCAGGATAAATATCCTAAT
Organism: Cariama cristata; assembly: GCF_000690535.1. Classification (NCBI taxonomy): domain Eukaryota; kingdom Metazoa; phylum Chordata; class Aves; order Cariamiformes; family Cariamidae; genus Cariama; species Cariama cristata. The sequence continues at coordinate 16,914 of NW_009628481.1, forward strand.
TTCAGCAGCGGTCCATGTCAGTGCAGCTGTGTGAAAACTGAGCTGTCACTGGAGACAAAACTTTATCTGTCTTTTGTTGTTGTGTTGTGAGAGCCAGAGCAATGACGTGAGGGTAGAAATCAGCAGCCCTGGCTGGGCACCCCTATGGCTGCAAAAGCAGCTGCAGGAATGAGGGCACTGATTCCTGGACATGCAGAAGAGCAAAGGCATTTGATCATAAAAGCTGGGGAGGCAGGAGGAAAAAAATGCCATGTTTTCTTGGATCAGCCTCCTGTGGAGGCAAAGAAAGCCTGCCATACGTTAATGGGCCACTTTCATAAATGTGGGAGTCTCACACACGCAGGGTGGCTCAGCCTGTCTGCGCTGATGCAGCTGTCAGCCTGTTTGTCTAAAAAATGCTTTTCTGAAAGGTATGATTATTCTAGACTGGTGAGCAAGTTCTTCTGTGTAAGTGCATTTAAACAAAGCTGGTAGTACGTGTGGAAGGACTCAAAACAAAGAAGGAGGGGGTTGACATTTTCGATAGCCCCAGGAGAGGAGGTCGTGCTGCCTGCACAGCAAAGACACCAGTAGCATTTTCTGAAACACTGGGGTCTCTCATCAGCCTGTACGTGGGGAAGCAGAGGCGTGGGACACCGGTGCACATGTGCTGTCTTTGGGGAGACTGCCCTTGGGGCAGTGAAGATGAGAGCAATGAGAGCCGTGGGGGTGAATG
>NW_009628481.1:17659-58404 GCF_000690535.1 Cariama cristata
CTGCTGAGCCCCATGTTGGCTGTGCTTAGGTACCCACAAGACATCCTGGAAGGATGCTTCTTAAAAGCCTGGCTTTGGCTCTGGGAAAGGCATCCTTCTCTGCCTGCCTCTGGAGGGGGGGCTGTGCAGAACACCCCAGGGCAGTGCTGAGGTCTGGCTCTGTCCCTCGTCGGGTGGGGAGCCCTCTCCTGCAGATGGGGGAAGGAGGAAATTGGCAGCAGGCTCTGGGGAAACCCTTTGTTTGCTCGTGTTATTAGCAAGGAGAGAGAAAGTAATGATTTATTGATGCTTCTGTGATTCTCCTACATGGGGCTATGAAGGAAGAAATTCTGTTTCCCGGCTGATATTCATGGCTCTAATTGAGCTGTAACTTGTTCCTGCAGGGCAGCTCGCCTGCAGGGTGCCGACGGTGCCCCTGGTTCTCTGATGTGGCACCCCATCAGCCCGTCTAGCCTGTGATCGTCAAGGGTCACTGCTCTGCTCTTGCCCTGCCTCTCGGTGTAGCAAAGCTGGTTGTGACAGGCTGTTCATAGAGCCCAGCGTTTCTCTGCTGCAGCGTTTTATTTGATTAAACCAGAAATATCTGTTAGAGGAGGTGGTAGCCACTCCTTTCTGGGGTGAGATGCCATGTGAATGTGGATCAATACCTTACCAGAATACCCCTCTATTTTCCCAGTACGTTGGGCAGAAGGTGGTATCCTGTCAATGCCTCTTGGCTGCAGCCTGCTAGCTGTGCCACCCCACGCCGACCGAGGAGACCCCTGTGCTCACCCTGTAAGAGTGGACATGCACGGCTGGTACCTTCCACCGCTGTCATTGTCCTATCCCTGACGCCTTCTCTGCCTTTCAGGAGACACTGGCATGGCTGTGCCACTGGTGAGCTGGTAACCGGTGAAGGATATAGTTAACAGCTAGCCTGCTGCAGTGGTTGCTTGGGGCTCTGCCAGCCCCCACCCGTGCAGTTACCCGCACAGCTTCAGTAAATCCAGCTGAATTCCTGGGCTTTACTTGGTACATCTCCTCTGACAGCATGCTGCACAGCCGTGCCCTTTTCATGCGCTTCCGTGCCTCCGTGTGAGCCTTGGCTTAGCCCGCGATGAGCAGGGTTTCATCTCTGTATCCTGGAGCGTGGGAGGGGGCAGAGGCAGGATCGCAGCGCAGAGCCCTGCGGAGGCGAGAGCAGGCTTCAGCCTCTCCTGCCTGAGCTCAATGGCTCTGCTTCCTTACCTTGCTGCTGGTTTGTGACCTCTCTCTTTTGCAGGCCATAGAGCCATGCGTGGCCAGGATTGCCTGCAAGTGTGTGAGAAGGTGTGGGTGTGCACTGCCTGGCTGTACCGCTCTAGACCTCTGCCTGCCTCCCAGCTGCCAGCATCCTCGGGAGCGGGTGCTGGAATGCCAGTGCTGTGGAGTGGCCGGTCTCCCTAAACTGCATGGGGAGAACAACGAGGCATGTGCGTTATCCTGAATTGCTGTAAGCAGGTAATCCCATGAGTCCTAGGGAGAAGGAGATCTTGGCAAACCTGCCTTTTGCCCCCATGCATGCAACCCATCCTCTTTTTAACTGCAACATGCTTTTTTGTCCATCCTCTTCAAACAAAGCAGTGCCATTTTGGTTAACCTAAGGAGCGTGTGGATTCCTTCTAATCACATGATTTAGCCAGGATACTGATTTCTGGTTTTTAAGTTTATGATTAATGCAGAGGATCCCCAATGCTGAGTGTCCTACAAACCCTAAATGCCAGGCAGCCCCTGTGCTGAAGACTCTGGCCCCTAACCAGCTCAGCTGAGCGAGGGAGGAGGAGATAATTTACAAGCAGCATCAACAATGTCATAACGTGCAAGTGGCAAGTTAATGCTGCTTTTTTATTCCAGCCCTTTTGACAGGGCTCTGTTAATAGAGGGTTGGGGAGCAGAAACAAAGGAAAGAGCACAGCAGCTAAAAGCCGGTTGTCACAGCGCTGCTGCGTTAGTGTGAAAATGCTGTGTTTTTATCAGAAAAGAAGCGCCCTCTCCATAACAAATGGCATCGCACAGCAAATAGCAGCTCCAGCCTGTGGGTTCCTGTGGGCTGTAGGCGATGCCAGTGTGCCCTCTGGAAGAGGGCAGAGGCGCTGAGCCGTTCAGTGGGATTCAGCGCTCTGTACTGCAATCTTCCCTGGGAAGATCAGACTGAGAAAGGGTTGAAACCCATGTGGGTGAAAGCCTGGTGGGCTGGAGAGGGCGAGAGAAGGCAGCCTGAAGGGGCGCGTCTTGTGGAGGGGATGGTTTTGGAGGGGGTAGTGGTAAATGTGGAGGGACTACAAGCAACAGACCAAGGAGTGTGCCAGGGTGGGTGTTTGGAGGCTGTGGCGGGAGCTGTGTTGAATTTTGGGGTGGGAGCTCACTGGGGAGTGGCACAAGGGCAGGCTGTGCAGAGGGCAGGGGTCTCCGCCGCTCAGAGGGGCACTGGCGTTCTCTGGGGTACAGCACCGCTGGAGACTTACGCACGACTCCCATTTCCCAGAGAAAGCATGCAGCTTGCCGTAATTTTCTCTTCTCAGAAAAAGAGATAGATTCTCTGAAATAACTTGCGTCTCCTTCCAATGCTCCTTTAAATGTGTTCAAATGTGCTTTGCTCCATTTCCTTACTTAGATCTGTAGTTAGAGGTGATGAAATGCTCCCTGAGGCCATACGGGCCTGCTTGGAGGCTTCATTCCAAAGTTGGGTTCTGCATGTTGGTGCTGTCCTTGATCTGATACTATAACAATTTTGGTAGATGTATTTTAACATACCTGGTTTTATTTTTAAAGTTTTCGCCAGTTGCTTTCTTCCCTGTCTCTCTCTTGTGGGAAAACAAACCAACAAAAAAAACCCTCCTAAATTTTTCTTTTTCAAAGCTGAGTATTGCAGAGGAGGCCTCCTGTCCCCACCTTGTTTGGAGGTTGTTTTTTTTTTTCCCCCACAGTCTGTGGTAGCTGTTAATTCACATTTGGTTTAGTAATTAATCAGGATATAAATAATACATAGCATGTTATCAGAAAACTGCATGCCAGTGCTATGGAGGCAGGCACTTTCGGCCCCAGCAGGGAGGGCTCGCCTTCTGCTGCTCTGCAGCCCCCTAAGGCCAATTAAGGTGCATCCTTGATGAGATTCCAGCCGCTCCTTGGCTGGATAAATGGTTGCTCTGATGCAGGGAGGGGGGGACAAAGCAAGTGAAGATGAAGGGGGTTTTAGTCTTCAAACAGCCGCAATGAGCACTGGAGTCCGAGCACTCCCCTCTTCTCCTGCTCCTCCCCTGCGTGCGCGGGCTGAGGCTGCCGGTGGTGGTACCGAATGGATGGTGCAGGCATCAGCGGCAGCTTACGGGAGACCTGTGGGTCTGCTGGATCCAGGGTAAAGGCTCTGTAACATGTCCTTTACCTTCAGCCTTTGTCCTGTTAAGGTCTTTTCTTCTGAAGGCATGTCAACTGTTGATAAACAAAGCCTTGAAGAATGTCCCAAGTGTGGAAACCTGCTTTATCTTCCCGTGCCCCTTTGCTACAAGTCTCCCAGCCTCCTGTGTAAGCCCAGAGAATGACATCTTTGGTATTTCTTGTCTCAAGGCTGGTGCTTATTTCAGCTGCAGTAACGAGTGCTAAACTGGCTGGCAGGAGGAATAAATGTTGCTATGACAGTTTGGGTGGAGATCTGGAAAAGGCACTTCAAGTTGCAAAACAAGTATAAAAACCATCAAGAAAAAAAGCGAGCAAAAATGCAAACCCAGAGCCAACAGACTCTGAAGACCACCAGATTTCAACTCTGTTTGTAACATTCACAGCTATCTATTTGCTCCCACAACAGGGCAGCAAGAGCAGAAATAATTGAGCTTGGGATAAGCTGGGCTTTGCAGTGGGATCTTGAAAGCTCCCTGGAGCAGACTGAATATTCAAGGCTGCTGCATGGTCCTGAAGCTCTGTCCCTGCTCTTCGTGTAGAGATCATTGGACTTTGGTGTTTCTAACAATGACTTTCTTTTCCAACTGTAAACCTTGAATGGGCAGACTCAGTTTGAAGCACGGCTTCAAATATGTTTCCTCTGGAGGAAGGAGGGAAAAGTGAGATGGTGCTGAGATGCGGTTCTGGCTCTGGGAGCTGTTTGTTGGCCATTTGGCTTGTGTGGTGCCTGCTCTGGGGGTTTCCTGTGCTGTGACCTCTCCTGTTGTAAGCTCTCGTGCAAAAGAACCGCAGCTGAAGCAGTGCAGTAACATGTGGGATGTTGTGTTTCTCAGGTGCTGGAGCAAGATGTGGTTCTCCAGTCTATTGACCGTGCCATTGAGGCTGTGCACAATGCAGCCATGAAGAATGGGGGAAAGTACAACCTGGAGCAGAGAGACGTCCTCCAGTAAGTATGATGGATGTCTGGGAGAGCTGGGGGGTGGAGGGTGGTCAGCATGTGATGCTTGTCTCTTTTCTGTTCTTGGGGGTCAAGTTGGACATCACTGAGTTGAGTCCCTGTGCTGCAAAGTGCTGATGCACTCAGAGAGCTTACCAGCGTTTGAGCCGATGCTCCTCCTCCTGTGAACAGTGTCCAACAAAGCAGCGCTTTGGTCTTGCCCCTCTATCCCTGTGCATGTAAAGAAGAGGAAACTCTCAGCTGCATTGTAGACTTGGAGGAGAAATCCAAAACCTTTCCGGATGCATTTTCTCATCTCTAGCAGCCAGGAATTGTAGAGGTTGTTGGCATGTGGCAAAAGGTCCTTAATATGTTCTCAAATAATTGCTTGTGAGGAGAATTTTTGTTTTTCTCTGACACCTCACACTCTGTGCTGAGGCATGCTGGTTTAATCTCAGCTGAACAGCTATTCTAAAGTGCAGGCAATTTCTGAAGCTTGCAATGCAATATGTGACTCTCCCCCGAGGAAGAGGCATTTTTCTCCAGCGAACTGATGAATAAATCATGGGCTCTTGCAAAGCCTCTTCCTTCCTTGCCCAGAAGTGCTTCCTTAGTTGCTAATGAAACCAGAGTTGGTGTTTGGAGTAATGTAACCCTTTCTGGTATATATAGCCCAAATGCAATAAATCATTTAAAAATATCGTTTAAATGTTGCAGCACGGTCGCTCCCTTCCTTTAGCTTTGCTGTTCCTGATGTTGTCATTCTGTTTCAGAAAACTGATCCATCACCGGAAGGAGACCGTGTCCCGCAAAGGTCACTCTCCCACCCCGCAGGGGATGGTTATGACGCAGTCCTCCAGCGATCACCATCTGGATGTGGCACGGCAGCCCAACGGGGTGTGCCGGACAGGATATGAGCGACATCACAGTCTTCCAAACACTGAATTTGAAGAGGAGGATGAAGGTCCCTATCAGGTAACAGTGGCTGGACACCTTCTGGGTTCCTTCTTTAGTGGTATGACATCGCTTGTCCTGTTTAATAAAATGCCTTTGCAGTGGAAGTAACAAATCAAGTGTTTGTGCTGCTTACCTGGGATTACTACAGTGTAAATTGATGCTGTCTCCATGTAAGAAGTCTGGAATAGTCTCTCTGCTGTTTACACTTGGGATGCTTTTTTTGGATCCTTAAGGGTCCATGGTTTTATGGTGACATGTGAGATCCACTCTATTGTGTGACTATCTCTTGATAACTTTCTAAAAGGGTTGCAAGCTCCCCAGAGAATACTTTGAAAAACAGTTTTGACGTGAGCAGCAGAACTCCCTCCGAGTACTCAGAGCTTCTTTGTTTCCCCCTTGTTAAATCTGTACAACAAGATCTTTGGTCCTTAAGCATTTTATCTGCTGTGGCTGCCTATTTTTACTACACAAAACATAAAAAACCCAAAGATCCTGCTTTGTCTGAATGTTGCTTGTCGTCATGAATTACAGATAAATTGCAGGAAATATGATTTAGAGCACTTTTTTTTTTTTATCTTGGCGGCACACAGTTCCAAGGTTACTGTGTGGCGCCAGCGAGGCTTCAAAGAAGTAGCCCAGGACGGATGCAGCAGTTGTGGGCATGAATGATGTGGCCGATCACACTGTGTAGGTATAGCTGGATGTTAGGGCTAAAGGTGCCAAGCAAGGATGAGCACAGAGATTTATTTTTTTTCTCCTACAGAAGAACATGTGCACTGTAGTTTTTCTTCATCTGTCTGAGGTAAGTGTTTGGAGGCAGTGTTTATAAGGTACTGATACACTGTCACTCCTAGCAGATCCGGCTTGTTTTACACTTGAAGAACTGCGAGTCTGCAGAGATGAAAGGTAGCTCTGGCTCATGCAGAACACAGCAATCCCTACAACCCCCCTTTTTTTCTCCTTGGTATTCGTTTTCTGGGCAACCAAACCAGCTCCATTCTCAAGCCTGTGCATTATGGGCTAAGCGAATGGAGCACCTGACGGCCCATTCTCCATGTCGATTCCCCATCTTTGTCTGGTCTGTGGTTTGATCGCTTGCCAAAAAGGAGCAAGATAGTTTCCTTGGTGGACAAAGAACCATTTCTGTCTGGGTGGCACTGAGGATGCAGTCGAAGAGCTTCAAGCTTAGCCCTGTGCTGAAAGGGCTCCTTGAGATTTTAACAGCTCAGTTGAGGGATTTCCTGCGTGCTTTGAAAATACAAAATGGAGGAAGCAGCATTGCTTGCTTCCACTGGTTATGCAGCTGCCTAAGAGGAGACCTACTGAAATCTAAACTTTCTCACTAAGTCCAGAGAAGCAGAGGTCTTGGGGTGTGCTTTTCACTGCTTGGGATTTTTGGGTGCGTTCAATGTTTGCAACTGAAAATTTAAGCAAAATTTGAGGTGCAAATTTCCTGTGGGTGACTTTGCTCCCAGGGCTGAACTGGTTGAAGCACTTGGTGATAGCACCTGTGCTGACCCTCTCTTCAGCTCCTCCATAGTTAGCATAAGGTGGGAAGCTGGGGCAGTTATGTGCCAGCTGCCAAGGGAGGAGGTTAGGCTTGCAGAGTATTTTAGTCGTAGTCTGCTGCATTTGTACATGCTCAATGGGTTTGTGATGCTCGTCTCCAGAAGCCTTTGCTACAGACCAGTGTGTCTAGCTTGGCAGAGTTTGCCTAGAGAAGGTGGTGGGCGGAGGATTGTTGGTTTGTTTTTTTGTTTTGTTTGTGTGTGTGTTTGGGTTTGTTTTCCTGTTTAAAGGTTCCTACTATAATAACATTATTCCCAGGAGTTGAAGGGAGTGGTGGTCGTCTCTGCCTGCCTGGCAGGGAAGGGGATGGGACTGTTGTGGTTGAGTCAGGTCTCATCTCAGTGCAGGGAGCAGAGCCTCTGCTAGCAGTCCGTGCAAAATGGAAAAGGAGAGGAAGCACGTGTGTAAAATCTGTGGATTTGGTGAAGTTCACAGCCCCCTTGTAGAGACCTGGGGAAAGGGAGGCATTCAACACGTGTGTAGGTGCTTCTCTCTGAAGCACCTTCCCTTGGTAAGGTCCCTCCTCTCTTACCCTCTGGACAGGAGGGTTCTGAGCTGCAGGGACTCCTGCATGGTCACCTTTCCCACGGCAGCTGTCCAGAGGATGTTTTCTCCCCTTTCCTCCCCTTCCCTCGTGGGGGTTTTGGTGTCATACATTCTCCTCTTGGCCCCACACAGCGGCTGGGATGTGGGGCGGAGGGAGGGGATGGCCATCAGTTACCCCTCGTGAATCCTGACCATGCGGCAGCTCACAGCTTGGGCAGGCATCAGCATGGGGAAATTCATGTGATGCTTCACTTTCCCATCACAGCTGCCTGGACTGTGGTGCGTGGCCACCTAAATGAGGCTGGCAGAGCTCTGAGCTAACATTAGCTGTACATCTATTAATTTAAGCACTAGCCTGTAATAGCTGTGTTAAACTTGCATGGTAAATTTGGAAGGGCTAATAAAGCCATGGAAATACTCCAGAATGACCCAACCCTAGCTATCTCCAAGTAATGTCACGCGGCTGCTCTAAGCTCTGAGCCTGCCTGTCTGCTAAATCCTGCTGCTTTGGTAATTGTGGCCATGCCGTGCCAAGCAGCTCCGACTCGTGCTGTTAGCTCCATCGCTCTGCAGAGAGGGCTCTGCTTTTAGCACAGCTGAGCTTTCCGGATTTGGGACCAGCCTTCCAGCCACACGATGCAGAGAGTCCTCCTGATCTGTTTGGCCTCTCTCAGCTGTGCAGTCTCTTTTTGGATGGACAGAGATAATTTTTGAAGCTGTATGCCAGTATCGTATAGCGTTTTACCCAGAGAACAATGTGGGGTGGATTGACAAGAGCAGAAGAGCTCAGGCTGGGAGTCTGCAGCAGTATCTCATACTAATCCACCAGCTGAAGGCCCTTGTAAAGAAGTGAATTGTTACGTGACATAGTAAAAGGTTGGATGTATCAGGTGTTGAGTGGGAGAAAGAGACCAAGAGATCCCTTTTTAAAGGTCTCTGTAAGCTGCGCAAACTGCTGTGTCTTCACTTGTCTGGTAGGGTCCAGACATGGGCTCAAACACCGTATTGTCAGCTTTTGGCATTGAGTCTTGAACATTTGAGGTGGTTCCTGAAGGTGTCATACTTACAGGAGTATCTTTGCTCAGAGGAGGTTTCTGCCCTTCCTGGATCCAGGCAAAAAAAAAAAAAAGTACATCTTTCATTCTCCTTGTTCTGAACTGTTTAAGATAGAGAACTTTCAGGGCCTGTCTCAGTTTTTCACTGCAGGGACTGGCAGAGCTCTGTGTTGTCTTATAGGGCTGGTCAGCACTGACAAATCACAGCAAAATTTCTCTTCCAGGGCTAAACAAACCTGGAAAATTGGCACTGTGTGAAGGCCTGAATGTCTCTCTCGATTCCAGCTGGCTTCAGATGGGCTACCTGAGGCATTCAGGCTATCACCTCCTTTCCCTTCCTGTGCTGCCCTGGGCAGTTTTGCTGCAGGCAGCAATTGCAATATCCCATAAAAACAGAGGCATGTTTCAGGCAGCAGGCTTTGAATCGCAGAAGCCCCAAGAGACCCCGGACCGAGTCTCTTGGCCCTGAGCCGCTGGGATGTGAGGATTAGAGTATTGATGCAACGTGCTCCCGTCTAGCTTGGCTGCTGTGTTCAGTGGTGTCCTACTGATCAGACGTTGACCCTGAGGTTACATCTCACCAGTAATTCTGGGTGAAAGTAATGTCGGTGATCATGGTGTTGCGATCCACCAGGAAAAAGGGTAGGAATCTCTGTCTGGGGCTTGTATGCTGCTGGCTCAGCATTCCTAGCAGAGGAGACTTACCGGAGAAACCCCAGATGCGAAGAGTTAATGCAACTCCCTGGCAAAAGCTTTTCCTGATGGGTCTTGCTATAGGTAGTGTAGGATTGCACAGAGGGTCTAGCCCTATTTTTTCCCTGCATGAGCAGAAATAGCTCTGAAAGCATGGAAAAGGCATTTACATGTCTCCAGTCCTTGGCTTTGTCTTTCTGCAAGGGTATTTGTAGCTGATGTAATGGATCTCTCCAGAAGAGTGTCTAAATACGCGTTCTGTTTGCAGCCTCTGTGGAGCTATTGAGAGTAATGTGGAGACACGGTGAGTGTGTGGGATTGCATTTGGAATAAAGGAGGAGTAAATGCTTGACAGGTCTACACAACATGTATGCTGTGTGGTGCTGAACGCAGCAATTAAACAAGAGCTGCTTTGCCTGTCACAGGGAGGGGATGAAGCCGGCTTGAGTCCTGCTTTGTTCTTCTAGGAAGCCGCCTGTTAATATCTGTCCTCCTGAGAAAACTTCCCCAAATGATGAGAGAGATGTAAGGACAAATCTACACATGCACGTGAGAAAGAAGGTTTCATAACAGAGAATGTCTTTATTGTCAACCTCCTTTGATTGCTCTGAAATCTTTCCTTATAGATCCCACCACAGCCCCGGCGTGCTGCTCCTATCACCCCCCCACCTCCAGAGAAACGCAAGAACGCACAGATTGCTGCTCCTGTTAAAAGTAAGGACAAATTGCTTTCCAGATCTCAGGCATGAAACGGATGCTGGGTGATGTAACGGTCATGGTGCCCGGATGCTTTTGCTTTGTGCTTAGAAGAGCATCCTTATACATATCCTAAATTCCTATAGGTTTTAATGCTAATGATCATGAGGTGGTGGTCAATGCTTCTTCAAGCCCTCTCTGGTCTGGGAGGGCCTGGGGAGCATGGCAGCTGTGGATGGGTGCCAGGTACAGCATCCTCTCAGTCCTCCAGTGACAGTGGCCCTGGGAAATGTGCTCTCCGAGGAGCAAACTAGGCTAGTCTGTCCAGTGCACAACCTTGGTGATTTAGGATCCTTGTGGGTGGTTTTTTTTTTCCCCCAGACACCATGGTCATCTCCCAGCAAGGCAGAGGTAGTTGTCCCTGGCAGTGCAGAGTGTGGTGGTTCACCAGCGGGAGCTCACTGGTAGCGCTTTTAGGACAGGCTCAACTCTTGCTTTTGGCTCCCAGTCTGTTGGGTGCTTTCTTTGTACAGTGCTCAGATGGGATTTCCATAAAATTGGTGGCTGGTGCCTGTAAGGAGCAGCAATAATGCCAAGGGCACAGCAGCCTATGTGCTGCCCATGGGCAGAGGAGGAGCTAGTCAGGACCACTTCAAAGCAGGACCATGGGGCTGAGGCAGGAGCTTCTCCATCTTCAGTGCAGTTGGGCTGGCAGAGGCAGTGGTCATCCCGCCAAGTTGCTGTCAGCTTCCCCAAGTGCTCTCCTGTGCTGTGACAGTCATGCTGTAAGTGACACACAGCCTATCTCAAGCCCACGCATGTCCCCTTGTGAGGAACAGGGCAGAGCTGTTGACTTGCAGGTAGTTAATTGAAACTTGGGGCTGGCACCAGCTTACTTAATGGTACTTAATGGAATTGAGCCATTTTTCACTGTGGTCGTGGGGGTTTGCAAAGGTCGGTTTCCTTCAACTCATTATGTTGATTTAATGAAGCATGGTGGGAGCTATGATTCATGAATGCTCCTCTGCAAGGAGATGGAGGAGGAAGAAGTAAAAAGAGGGATGCCAAGCCCCTGTGGGAAGGTAGGGCCCTGTTTTTCTGCTTAGCTTGTGCTTGCCTTGGGGTGGAGTGGTGCATGGAGTACTGGAGGGCTCCCAGGACCAACAGGGCAGGAAGGGTTGGAGTTGCCTGCAGAGGTGCAGCAAAGGCATTTCACATGTCTGTGCGACCGGCCCTTCCTTTGGTGTGGGGGAAACTGCCTTCCCTGAGAGTTGGGCTCCCCGTGTGTGCTCCTTCTCTTCCAGCACTAACACCAGCTGCTCTCGTGAAGCCCTAGATGAAGGTAGCCCAGTGTTTGCCTGAGTAACTGTTTTCATAGTCAGCGAAGAACTTGGATACGTCTTTGCCCCCTAGAAACTAACGGGTAACGTTTACCAAAACTATGCATTGGACCAGGTTAAAGGAAAGAAAAATCTTAACATCTCTTTGCTTGTAGTGGACTTTTTTCCTTTGAAGGTGGGACAGCTACCACTGCTAGAGCTAGTGAAAACTAGGGGCAGGGGGAGAAATACAGTGGAGCAGATAAGTGGAGGCTTGTGAAAGCGATGGGTGCTTGCAGGGCTTGTGATCAAATGTTGGAGAGTGCTGAAAGGGAGAGACTAGAGGCGTTGTCAGCCAAATGTTTCCTCTCTGTCGGTGCTAACAGTGTTGTGCAGTCAGTGAGGTGCGTGCAAGAGAGGTGCGGGCTGGCGTGTGAAGCCTTCGGTGTCTTGCAATTCTCAGGCACCGTCATTCAAAAGTGAGGGCTTAGATTCTGAACACAGAAAAAGGCCCTTGCTAAGCTAGGGGCAAAAGACTTTTCTGTCCCTTAGTCCTGTCTCTCCCTCTCTCCCTTCCCTTTCGTAAAACACTAAGCCCTTTGAAGGGTATTCATCTCAATAGAGTAGTTTTCCCCTTTCTAAAGAGGTGATTGTGTGGGAATGCTCCAGAGAGAACTGGTACAATTTTGCTTTGAGATAAGTGAGGCAGAAAGAGGAGTTAAACTGCTCTGGTGGCATGCACAATGAGCCTTTTAATGGACTACGCTGTAGCAATTTGTTTTTTTCTTTTTTCCTTTGATGTTGTTGCTAAGGCATTTTTAATTGTTCCCTTTCAGACTCTGTTGAAATTATCCCTGGGTCAGCTTCTAGTGCCTCCTCTATAAGCACGACATCCCTGGATACCTTGTACACCGCTTCTTCTGCGTCAGAGACCGCTCTGCCAACGGCCACCTCCAGTCCTGCCAACACCCCACCCCCTGTCCCAAGCCGGAGCGTCCACACCACGATAACACGCAATTTGGACACCGGCTCTGTGGCCCACTCCCGCTATGGGACTTCCCCAAAGGATGGGGCCAGCAAATCTCCCCAGACCAAGAGGGCTGCCCCTGCACTGCCAGCTGAAGGTGGGACCCAGAGGTCCCACACTGTGGATGGTGAGAAGATTTCTCAGGTGAAGAAAGCTGCCCCAGCCACCCCTGCAAGCCTGGATGCCTTCAACTCCCTCTGCCTGGAGGATAGGAAGGCGGCTGCGGTGGAGCCGGTGCCACCAGAACCCAGTGGTCTGGTGGCATCCGTGCCCAAGACGATAGGTGCCGAACTGATCGAGCTGGTGCGCAGGAACACCCACCTCAGCTACGAGCTGTCTCGTGTGGCCATTGGCGTGGTCATCGGCCACATCCAGACCTCCATCCCAGTAACCAGCAGCATCATGGAGCAGATTCTCATCTCTGTGGTGGAGAGTAAGGTAATGTGCGTGGGGCCAGGCCGGCGGGCTGCTGCAAACCACCTCCTAGCATCTGGCAGAAGGTGTTGCAAGCTTAATGAGCTCTCCTAACGTTTGGGATGAGAAGTGCAGTGAGAACCCAGAGGAAAGGGGAGAGGTGCTAGATGGGGGTAAATGTCTAGCCAAGGGAACCAGGGGTTTAAACCAGGTCCATGTACTGGTAGCAGGTAAGTGGAAAACAAGTGAGTTTATTCCCCAAATGAGCTGCAGATGTATGACATAACCTTGAGTTTGTTGCTGGCGGTGAGAGGTGCAACCAGCTGAAAGGGCCCTTGGTGCTGGGAAGCACTGGTAGGCTGTGGTGGAGGGGTGTGTGTCTCAGATGAGACTGTGGTTTGGGAAGAGGGTGATGAGATGGATGGCAGTGAATTGAACCACATGAGCACATTGGGTGGGAGATGACAACCTTCCAGGTCCCAGGGACAGCACTGGTGACAAAGCAGTGGTGGGAACGGATGCAGCAGGACTTGAGGCACGCTGAGAAAGCTTTGACATGAGCTGTTGACTGCTGATTGTGAAAGCTCACAAAGAACCATTGTGGCAGCATAAAATCAGAGAAAGAAATGAATAGTGACTTTTTAAAGAGGTACTTTCTGTTATGAACATGACAAACAGAAGCAGAGGGAAATGGAGCCTTTGCAATAAGTGCTTCTGTATAGAAATCTTTTTTATACAACCATTTTATATATATATATAAAAACTTGTTTTCTTCTACGGTGCTGCATGTCCTCTGTGTAGATTCAGCATGCCTACGCATACTATAAATCTGAATGGATTCTTGTCTCTCTTGACGATGAAGAAGCCAAAACTTCTATATGTCTGGTCTGATCTTTCACCAAAGTAATGAAAACTAGTTTTCTGTAGATGTAAACCTCTCTATTCCATAACAAACGCCTCAACCTTGCTTTTTTTAAAGACCATTGAAGAGTAGTTTTTCAGCCACTGGAGGAAGTGGCTTGAACATCTTTAGCTTGTTTTAAATAAACCTTATGCCAAAATCATTGTATATTCTTCCTTCCTCTGCTGCAGACATGCAGAGAGGGGAATAAAAGGATGCTTCTTGCAGCAGTCATTGAAATGGCAAAGTGCACCTGGGCAGCCCTCCTCTTTAGTTGGAGGGATAATAAATTTCAGCTCCCACTTGCTAAATACAGCCCTGAGGAGTATGCTTCATATAAACATCTAAGATTGGAGTTCCATTGCTAATGGCAAGATTATAATGAACTGTTCAGAGGCATTTGAATATGGAAAACTAATGGCATTCAAATTTTAGATCAAATTGTAATCTGGTTAACTGTCTGCACTAAATAGAGGGTCCTATAAGCAGTCATCAAGTCTCAGTTTGTGGCCATAACCCAGCAGTTAATTGCTTCCTACTTCAATAACAATACTGTGTCAATGTGGGATCTAGATTCAGCAAAAAAATTTAGCTGCTTCAAGCAAATGTTCTGGCTCTGACTTGCATGCTAAGAAGTTCAGTTTTCTGTTATTTGGACCTTGGACAAGATTTGAATATTATTTTTATCTTTAATACCTGTTCTTGGGATGCAATAAGCTTAATTCCACAGCAGTCATTTAGTGCCAGGTTTCTGCAGAGGGGATTTGAAAACCTCAATTTCATGGCCATTGCTACAGACCAGCCTGAAAAAGATGGGAAGAAATTCTGATGCTGGTGCAGGGACGAGTACGGATCTACTTGTAACTGGTACATTATCTATCATCTAGGACATCCACGGGACTTAAAAATGCCCGGTACTGTCCCATCTCATGATACCTCATCATACCTATCTTGAGTGGTGCTGCTTTCAGGAGAGCCTGGGTGGGCTTGCACAGTGCACAGGTGTAAATGTTGTGGTTGTGAGGTGTGTTTTTCCTCCGCGTCCCACCCAGCAGATGTAGCTCTGCAGATATTGTAGGGGCCTGGTCCCAGATGATGATGTTCACCTGGTGTAGAAGACCAGCACTAACAGTTGAAAGGGCAGTCATGTGTAGTTGTGGGGTGGCTGTACTGCTGTAGCTTCACTAGTGTAGTTTAATGGTACAAATTATTATTGTTGACTTTGTGTTGTTCATTATAGCAAATCGTTCCACAGTCTCAGGGGTTTCCATGTACAATTGTTGCTGAGTTGTCAGTTCTAGGTCAAGGGCTTGCTTTTTTTTTTATTTGTAACTTCTGAAATCCCTCTACACCCCAATCCATGCAAATATGTGTTCAATTCTTCTTTAGCATATTTTTCAAGGTTTTTCTTCCACCCCCTAAAACAGAGCAAGATCAGCTTTGAATTAAAGCTTTGGTCTGCTCGTAGTAGATATCATAGCTGCTTCAACCTTTTGTATCATGTTCTTTAATTAGCTATAGCCTTTCTATTCCTATTCCAGTCTTAATTTGAAGTGAGATCACTGGTTTACTAAATCAATCCAAGAATCCATTACCTCGCTCCTATCCCCAGCCTTCTGAAGGCTGAATTGCAGTGGCACTTCCCTTGTATTTGCCTTGCTGCTCCTCCAGCGTGGAATCTGCCCAGGCATGTGTTTTCAAGAGAGCAAAAGACCTTTTTGCTGGCACAGCATCATGCTCCTGCTTTCAGAGAGGTAATATGAGGCTACGCTGGGGAACAGCAAAGACAAGGAGGATGCTGAGGGGCTCACACCTTAGGAAGGATGCTTCAGAGGTACCATACTACTTGGGGAAACCTGATCTGCAGGAGCAAACATGCTGAGTTGGCTTCCCCATGTCAGGATTTGGCCTGGCCTTAAGGACATGGGCCTTCTTCTTGTCCTTGAGCTGATTCCTGATCAGTGGCACGGTGACTGGGCAACATGCGCAAAGAGAAATGAAGTCTCTTTTTGAAGGCATTGCTGCAGTGGCCATCTAAACTGGAGCTGGCTTTTGTGGGAACTCGTCTGAAATTTGGAGGTAACTAAAGATAATACAGATTCTGCCTGGTTTTCAAGCATCTGGAGAATCACTTGGATTAGTATGTATTGGTGATATGTGATTGCCTTCAGCTCTGCTGAATTATCTCCCATCTGTGAGGATGGGGTAGTATCATAGATGTCTTGTCTAGGGAGGTCGATTTGAGGATTTATTGAACTGAGTGTGAGGCAAGCAAAATTGCCTGATACACAAGCTAGCTATACCTTGAGAGTGAGCAATTAGAAATCACTTATCTGCTTTTTATTAAATTAGCATTGCTGTGTTGCACTTGTGACTCACTCATCTCTGGTTGCCTTAAATTTAAACTTGAAAACTGCTGACAAAGGTGTGTAGTTCGGTTTGGTCTTATAAATCAGTCCAGGCTGCTAGGTGGGGTCGAACAGTTCTTGGATGTGTTGGAGATGGAGGAACAAGTTAGGAAGTTGCTGTGGGAGGTGACGTATTTCTGGAGGGGGTTTCCCTTGTAGTGCTGGGCTGTGACCTGCTCCCAGCTGCCCATCACCAGGGTCTGGTGGCTGCCTGTTGTCCCCAACAAGCCCTGACAAACCTCATGGCTAATGTGGCCGAGTTCATTCTCCTTCCCCTGAACCCATATGGGCTGCCTCTCACGTGTGGTTCCCATTCATTCATTGATTCGGCTTTGCTTAAAGGAGACTTGCTTTTGAAAAGACACAAATGCTGCTCTGGGACGCAGCTTCTCCCTGCGGGAGCTTTGTCCCTCTGCTCGCCTGGGACAATGGGAAGGTCAGCAAGGTGAGGGCTTGCAAGGCTGGGTCCTTTGGCTGGGCTGTTAGCCTGCCTATGTAGGGCTCCTCCTTAGTGAAATACTGTAACAAAAGTGAATCTGGAGGGTGGGAGGAATGCATTAGTGCTTAGGCAAGTCCTTTGCTCACTAATTTCTAGAGGAGCCTTTATGATGGTCTATGCCAGAGTCTTCACACGCAGCCATCTCAGTTCATCTGTAGATGGGCCACGCTCATCCAGAGAAGAGCTGCTGCTGAATACATACGCGGAGAAAAACTGTACACGGGGCTGCAGATGGCTGGCACACCTGAAAAGTGAAGGCTGCAGAGACCTTACTGAAGCATAGCTATCGTAGTGGTCAAAAGCCAAGTGCTCCTCTCTCCCCGTGACAGCCCGCAGGTCTGTGCGGGGCAGGCATTGCCTCCCTGCAGAGCCGACCTGCCCTGCCACGGGGCTGTGTCCCTGGGGTGCCCAGCCAGGAGGAGACCTGTGCTGCTGCCAAAAGAGTGCATGTAAAAGGCCTGCCCTCGGAAGTTTGGCTCAGCTGAAGTCAGACGTCTCTCTTGCACTATGTTTATCTGGTTTAGCGGCTGCCGAGGAGCCTGGCAGTCTGCGTGTGTCAAGAGCAGTGTTAGCTGACTGGTATTTATGGTGCTGCCGTGACGGTGCTGTACTGGGAACAGAGGAGGGGGGAATTTCCAGAGCAGTCTCCCTGAAATACATGTAAAAGCCTGCTATATGGTTTATTCAAGGCAGATCTGGGCTCATCTGGAGGGAAACTGCTGGTAGATGCGAGTACCCATGGCACGCTTGGTGATGGGAAGCATGGGAGAGGGTGAGGAAGAGCTCGGCAGGATGTCAGCTGGGCTTGCACAGCAGGCATGACCACCTCTGAGCAATGTGGGTGCGCTGAGGTTCCCAAAATGGTTTTGGGATACTCGGGAGGAGCAAAATCCCAGCAGCAGTTTGTTCTGCTGGGCTGGGTGGAGGGAACTATATGAAGCAACAAGATAATGCAAAGTGGTGGTGTTAGAAATACTGAAACCACCTCCTGCTTATGAGCTCTCTGGCAGGTTCCTGGAAATGACCGTATGACGAGGCTGCAGGCTGTAGTAGCTGCCAAGATGTTTAATAAGAAGAGACCTGACCCCGGTGGTGGGAGGGCTGCGAATGGTGCGCGGTGTGGTTACATTGGTCAGATTGAAGAGCTTGTTAATGGATTGATCTCATCCAAGTCCATTAGGAGCTTGATGCTTGATGGAGTCGTAAGGGCTGCAGATGAAGGATTGGAGGAAGCAGATTAGTGCTAAGAGGCTGAATAGAGTGATCATTAAAACGAGTACTCGTTAAAATGCTCATCCAAAAAGACGTCCCAGCAGTGGACTGAGGTAGGACCAGCCCTGCACTGCTCTGGCGAGGGGAGGGCGACTAAGGTACATAAATGGAGAACCCTCTCCTGAGCAGCTGGGACACACGAGGACAGGCAGGTGACACTGCAGTGTTGTAGGTCCTCCTAAAGAAAGGAGGAGATGGCAAGACCAAGCAAGTCTCTTAAGTAACATATTTGCTTCTGTGATAAATCACCATTCAGTGGGAGATTGTCTTGTGTTTGTGCTCGGCTTCTGAAAACTGCCATTTTCTCTCATAGCTGGTTACCTGGTTTTCTGCTAGACCATTCACAGCTCCCTGAAATTTTAAGAGCGTACAGAGGCTTGTGTTAAACCAGCACGCTCCTTCCTTTGTTACCTGCCTGACAAAAATTATGTCAGCGACATAATTATGAGCAGTGACAAGAATAATACTTTTTTTATCACATAATTGAAGCACTGAATCGAAGTCCTAATTAGTTCACACCCCAAATACCCCGAAGCAAATTACTAACAATTCTGTCTCTATAAAGCAGATGAGATGTTACGGTTAAACCTGGAGTGGTTTTCCCAGAAAGGTCTGGAGGGTGGAAGGTGTGCAAGAAGGGTGCCACTCCTGCCGTTGGCAGTGTGGTGTGGCACCAGCCGCTCATATCGTGGGTGTGCGACTGTGTGTGCATTGCCACTGACACAAAACATGGACCTGTGTCTCTGTACAAAATCATTCTGCTCAGCTTGTAACGTGAAGGTCTGCTTTAAAGACTTGCTGCCCCCGGCCTCACAGCTGGCCTGTTGGAAGGAGCTGTGCCAGAACAGGACTAAGTCTTCTCCAGGTTTCGAGGAGAAGATGCTGTGCAGTAGCAGGGTGTCCTGGCTGGTAGCTGTAAAGGCCTTTTCACACTGAATGGTGGTGACTTGTCACTGCACGCTGCAAGACAACTTCATCCAAAAATTGCTAAGGGCTTGGTCTCAGTGAGTGGGTTTTCCCTGTTGTTTGAATTTCTCAGCTCTGTTCTCTTCCACGTCGCTGACTTTCTGCTGCTTATTCTCAATGCTGCCAAACCCTTGTGTATATAATTTAAGTTCTTCTGCAAATTAGTCCTTACCTCTCTTAAAGGTGCCTGGGCTCATCACCTGTAGTCAGCCTGGTTCCATGTGCTGGTCCCCGCTTCTTGCCCTGCTTTCAGGAAATTCAGGTAGTTCATGCGGTATACTTAGGTCCTAGAGGCTTATCTGAAATTGCAGACCATGGCAGCTCTTGAGGCAGATTAACTGCTACCTGACTACTACCTTCAAGAAAGAGAGGAAAGGTGTAGAAAAGACAACTGAAGAGCAAAGGCTTCATGGCAAGTGTTATGTATGAGGTGGAAGTGGTGGGCATGCAGATGACAGCAATTTGAGAAAGGAGTATGTGCAGATTTGCTGAGTTTAGTCTGCATCATAACTGCAAGCTTCAGAGCTGCTGTGAATGGTGGTTGAGCTCTGCTCTTTGGAAGAAAGCAGAACCAAAGCAGCCCAAGATGAATTTGTTCCCGTCCTCGCTGCAGAATATGGTAGACCTAGTATTGAGCAGTTGGCATGTAGAGTACCATGCAAGCGTTTGCTCCTGAGTCAAGGATTAAAGGAAGATCTGTCCCTTTCAGGCTGGAGGGAGGGGGCAGTGAAGGGAACTTCTTCCTGGGTGCGGTGTGGTGGTTTTGTGTCCCGGGACACATCCGTTTTACTGGGGGTGAGCCTGGAGCTGGGCTCAGCTGCTGCCTGGCAGCCGTCCTGGCCTGTGCCAGCCTGGTTTGGCTTTCCCCATTCTCAGGATGATTTTCAGGGTCTACAGTTTGTCCTCTGAAGGACTTCTGAACACCTGCCTGATGCCTGCACCCAGAAGGAAACCAGCATTTTACTTATTCTGTGGGGAGGTAATAGAGTACCTTCGGGTTCAGTGAGGTTGGGTTGCCCCATGCTCTTGGCGCACTGGGCTGCTTTTGTGAAA
The DNA here is from genome assembly GCF_000690535.1 of Cariama cristata. Taxonomy (NCBI): domain Eukaryota; kingdom Metazoa; phylum Chordata; class Aves; order Cariamiformes; family Cariamidae; genus Cariama; species Cariama cristata. The sequence goes on from NW_009628481.1 coordinate 37,386, forward strand.
GATGTGGTGTGTTTGACTGCCCCATGGGAAGGGTGAATGAGAGTTCTGCTGGCGCTGAGCGTCGTATTCTGGCTAAGCATTTTAGGTTTTCCTTTAAGTGTGTTGAAATGTGCAGAGGGCTGTGGTCAGCTGAGTTGGCTTCTTGCCTTAAGTTCCTGTCTCGTAGGAAATCAGCATTCCCCCTACTGCAGCATTTGCCCTCCCCAGGGCGGGTGGGCAGGCAACCGGTGGTGTTGAGCAAACACCCTTTGGTTTGCTGCGAAGGGAAGTGGGGAAGTGTGTGTTGTGCATGTGTGCTAAGAGGTTGCAACTATGTGATTTAGGAGAGACCCAGGTACAAATTCCCACGCTTTCCTGGGTCAGCCTTAGGTTACTAAATGCAATAAGAAAAAAGGGGTGTAGCTTTGTTTGAGTGAGGTTTCTTGGGTTCTTCAGCATCCTCAGAAGGCAGCTAATGCTCCAGCAGGATGGTAGCAGCTTGGGTTTAAAGATTTTCTGACCATGCACCAGTTCTGGCACCTATTTTGATTCATTCACTGCATTAGCTGTGCATGGAAAGGAGGCAGGTAGAGGACCCAAAAGTATGAGAGCTGAAATAATGTGTCTTAAACTTGCTGTCTTTTTGCTGCCAGCTCTTGACTGAATGAGGTCAACTGCCAGTCCCGAGACAAAGATTAGAGGAAACAGGCACCCAAACAACAGCTAGCTGTCAGGACCCAACTAACCAGTGGCTTTGCTATCGTGCAGAATCTGAGTGCGGGGCTGCCCTCAGGACAGATCTGCCACGACGAGCAGCGGCTGGAGGTGATCTTCGCAGATCTGGCCAGGCACAAGGACGATGCTCAGCAGCGCAGCTGGGCACTCTATGAGGATGAGAACGTCATCTGCTGCTACCTGGAGGAGCTGCTTCGCATCCTGGTGAGGAAATTTCTCTCTTTATAGGCAGAGCAGACAGTTCCAGTGAAGTTCCTTTTTTCTGACCTCCTTTGCCTCTGTGTTGCCATCAGATCTGCTGTTTGGGGGGGCATAGGTTTCTTGTGTATCCCTTACTGTTGATGTGAAGCCCTGCCCTCCTGTCTGATGTTTGCAGTGCTCTTGAACTGCCTTCCACTCCACAAAGCTGTTCTGAAAAGGGTTATAGAACTGTTCCTCATCGTAACTGTGGTATTTACCTATCACAGGAGAATATAAAACCTCACCTCCAAAACTAAAAACTGTCATCCAACTGTCAAAACTTCTAGGTTTGCTGTGAGTGTTGTTGCACTCCTACACCCATACAGAATGTCTTCCATTTAAAACGTCCTCTGTGGCTGGGAAGTACCTGTGGGGTGAGGACCGTTAAATGTGAAGAAAACTCTTTGGTTGTCTTGAAAGTGAGCTTCAAAGCTATTGTTGTGAGCAAGTATAAAGTATCTCACCACATCAGTGCGTACAGGAGAAGTACATCCCCATAGCGAGCAGCAGTAGGAAATACTGTCCCAGTACTGTCGCTAGCACTTGCAAGTCCATCTGTGGATGGGGAGCGTGATGATGTGGGAGCTGCCGCTCAGTGCAGTGACCTGTGTTACACGTCCCAGTGTGGGGTTTGCTCTGACACCTATTTTATGTTCCTCTCCAGTTCTGACATAAGCAGAACAGATTTTATTTTTTTTTTGCGTAATAAATGCCAGCGTCTTTGTAACTCCGCATACGGCCTGTGCCACCTTGCTGTGAGCCTACAGGGCAAGGCAAAAAGGGATTTTGTACAACCATTTCCTCATAATTTAGGGGTGGGAGATGTACAATATTTCTCAGGATGGGAACGGTGCTGGAGCCGCCCTGCGTAACTGCATGATGCACCTATCAAGGTGCTGCTCAGATAATGGGTCTTTTAGATGTTTTCAGCCCAAGACATGGTGTGTGGCAGAGGTGTTTCTCAAGAATTCACTTTGATGCAGAATCTGCCAGGTAGTGGTTCTTGAGCTGTCTTTGTGCTTTGCCTTCAGTTTCTCTGCGAGGTGGTTGGGCTGGGGCTACTGAGCTCTGAAAGCAGCTGGCCTCCCTCAAGGTCCCTGCAGCAGGCACCTTACTGCTTTAGTGTGCCACTGGGCTGACCTGTTCATTAGACAGATGCAGACCCAGAAGTTTGCAAGAAAATGTGCAAGAAGAATGAGTTTGAATCCGTCCTGTCCCTTGTGGCGTATTATCAGATGGTAAGGTGGCAGAATGCATTGGATCTCTCTCTTTGAGTTTTCCCTGAAGACACAAAAGAGCAGGGTCGCTATGATGAATATATGTAAGACGTTCCCTCTATCTAGGGGTGGTTCTGTGAACTAGTTGGAGTTGCAGCACATCCCTTTTGCATGCTGGCTAATGTCAATGCGAGTTGTATGGAAGAGCAGAGGGTGCTTTAGACTTTGAAGCAGTAGCTAGCACTGTGAAGGATAAAGCTTGCTGCTTTTATTAGCTCCATTGAGGGACAGAATTGGCATCGCTAATACCTAGAGGAAGGATTTCTGAGGATGCCTTGGGAAAGCTGACAGGCTGTGACTGCTCCTCTTTTAATCGATGCACTCCTGTGCATTAGTAAATAGCTTTGCTTAGGAAAGTGGGTTGTGAGTAGAAGCTTAGGGAGTGAGGAAGGAAATCAGTATTCAGAGGAAGAAATGGAAGTTTTTGCCTTCAATGCCTATGTGGTATTGCTTTGCCCCCTCCTTCCTGGAACATGCTCTTGTAGGACTCGGGGCGGGGGGGTGGAAACTTGTCCCTGTCTTGTCCCTAAGTCGCCAGCTACAGCACATCAAGTCTTGTGGCATTTAGCTTTCATTTGGCACTTCTGTGTCTGAACCCAGAGCTCAGCATCAGGGGGCTGTAGCATATCTGAGAGCCGTGGAAGGGCAGGCTGCGCATAATCGAGCCTGCTGGCTTTCACTGCCTGCTCTTCTCTGACCAGGATTTCAAGGAAGCCTGACCAGGTGGAGAACAATTCGGTCTCCTGTCCTGGCTGCTGTCCTGTCCAGTGCCAGGGCTTGGCTCACTTCTCTTCTCTGAACTTTGGAGTTGTTGGCTGAGACTGGAGTATGAAGGTTACCCCAACACCAGAGCTCTTGCGTGGGGGCTGCAGGTTGGCGTCATCTTTGCTGGAATCCTTGCACGACCCAAAACTTTCTGGTTATACCTTCTGCTCCCAGCACAAACCTGACAGCTTCACAGTGGAGGAGCTGCTCCCATCCTGTTCATTAACCGTCACATGCTGAAGAGAGTTTGCAAATATTGTGTTGTCAGGAAACCTCCTTCAGAGCAGCATTCACAAAACCTCGGTGAGCTCAGAGAATCCTGGCTACCCAGCAGACTAAATCTCTGTTTGCTGGAGATGAGTATAGGTTGTTGATTTGTATCATATTTAGTGGATGAAGTGGGGTGTTTCAGATCTGAGCTCTGGCTGCTGCATGCCCTCTGACCACACATGCCAACAACCTGTAGCCAGCCCAGTTGTGAACATTATTGTGTAAAAAAAAAAAAAAAACAAAAAAAAAAAATCTGTTGTTAAAAGCTGGTAGAGCTTCTGGGTTCACTGTTGCCCTGGGAGGATCTGTGGCTTCCCAACAGTGGGAACTTCTAGCCAGTTATGTCTCTGCCTTAGAGTAAGCCTTCATCTGGGACATCATTTCATCTAATAAATTGTTTTTGCAGGAACACAGGGTGCCGTTACGGCTGCTGCTGTTGAAGTGCTTTGGAGCCATGTGCAACTTGGATGCTGCAGTCATCTCAACGCTTGTAAACTCTGTGCTGCCAATGGAGCTGGCCCGGGACATGCAGACTCACACACAAGGTGAGCCAGAGCTGCTGTACCAAGGTCCCCAGAAACGTGTCTTCCCATTAGATGATTTACAGCATCACTGGTGGCCCCTCATTGCCTGACTTCTCTACTTGCCCAGTGCTCTGGGGAGAATGGTGTCTGTTTTTAAAGTTATTCAGGTTGTTACAGCTCTAAGTGGAGAATGCACGGGAGGGGATGTTTCAGTCCAATGGTGCAAGGCCCTCTAGCTCTTGAATATGCCGTTAATGATCTGCATCACTTCTTGTAGATGTCTTAAAGCACATTTTGAGCTGTTCCAGTTTTGTTTTTTGATGCTGATGAGACACCTGCGGATCTCAAGGAAGATCTCTGCAGCTTCTTATAGGCAGTTTTTCTCAGCACTCTACACCAGATCTTTGTGGTGTTTCTTACTGGTGGATGAGATGTACGCTGGTTAAAGGGAAGGACCTTTTCTCCACCACTATGCCAAGGGAGATGGTAGTGCTGTTAACAAAGTGGCAGTCCTAGTCCTCTGCAGGATAGTGTCACAGCCCTGCTTTCCCCAGCTCTTTGCTTTCTGTACCTAGGCTTTGCCCTCACGTTCCTTCTACTTCATGCTCCTGCTCCCTTTGTTAGGATGACCTGTCCCTGCTATTAACAGGAGCATCCTTCCTGCCCTTTGAGCTCCGTGTGCTCAAAAGCTTAGTGGTGGTGGTGTGGTCAGATTTTGCTAGCGTTGTCCCTCAGAGCTCTTGCTTAGCCCGATGTGCTTTATCTCCTAACAGCCAGGAGCAGATGCTGAGGAGGAGCCCAAGAACAAGGTGAACACGTAGTAGTACTCCCTTGATGTTACCTTCCAGCTCCCCACGCATGCCTGGCCCTGGGCAGTCACAGCTTTGCTCCTCATTTTGAAGTCAGCCTGTAGGCCACCAGTGCTGGCAGTGGCATAGACTACTTTTCCCCTTAAAGAGGATGTTGGAAATACATTGTTTTGTGCTAATTATGACCCACAATTAAAGTAGCTGTTGAGTGACCACATAGATCAAATCAGAAGAGCACCAGTGTTTGGAGCCTTGCTGCCGTGATTGCAGACTGTAGCCTGTTGGTTTGCTGCAGGCATCATGGAGCTGTGGAGAAGTATAATTTGCTGATGAGACTGTAGGGATTGACAAGTCTGCGCAGAACAGGAACAGTCACATCCATTTCATGTGAGCCAAGTAAATGTCTAAGATGACCATCTTCGATGTGCATAATAGATGTCCCTGTCCCCAGCATCCCACCACACAGACTGTGCCAACCTGACTCTGTGGTGGACAGGACTAACGAGGCTAAAGTGGTGTCTGGGGAGAGGTATGAGAGGTGAAAATAAAGTCTGTTGCAGAAGGCTTTGCGTTTATCTTTGCTTAGATGCTTTGAAGTGTGGGCATTTCAAAAGCGGGAAGTGCCTGAAAAATAGTGTTTCAGGGCGGGGCAAAGCACCAGCACTGTGGTGCGGGACTGAGATCATTATGCCTGTGTTGGCTACACTTTGTGCTACCACTGCTTATCAGTTCTATGCAGTGAACTTATCACACTGCTGGTGTTTTATCTGATTATGCATGAGAAGCTTCTTCTCTAGGCTGAGGTTTTACTGCCCAAGGAGCAAATAATACTTGGTTATGGGACTATGACTGTGCTCCTATGGCAACATTACTCCCAATTTTTGTGCTGCCAAAAATAAACTTTATTGTGCATCCATCACTAATTCATGAAGATTATCTCCAGGTGAGCGTCTTCTGCACTATACCCAAACAGGCTTCAGTCTCCTGCTCTGTTCCCCAAGCTACCTTTGTGCAGGCAGGGTGGGCTGGTCGCCCTCTTACTCCTTGCCTGGTCACAGCATTGCTGTTCAGGGTGTTTTGCCAGGGGCTGCATCGTCCCAGATAGCACAGCTAACTCAGCCTCTTGATATGATGGAGCATGGAGCTCGGACCTAGGTGACTTCTGCACACCTTTGCTGATTTCCACGTAGCACTTCTGGTTGAAGCAGGCCCACCTCCCAGCAAGTGTTAGCTCTGCTTCGGGGACCTAAAAAGCATTGCAGTGGAAGTGGGTGAAAAGTGGCTCTGCTACGTCTTCCAAACTGCCAACCTGCAGCATCTCTTTTTCCCTAGCTTTGTGTCAAGGTGAGGGTTTTTTTTCCCCTCCTTGCTGTAACGTACAGGCAGTACAGTTGAAGGGTGAAAAGCAGCTCTTCCTTTGCTGACAGACTGCTTTTGGTTACAGGAGCCTCCCAGCTCCGTGTCCGGATCCTGTGCTGCCTTCCTTGTGCTAAGGTTATGGCAGGCGCTTGCGCAAATGTCACCTGTGCAGCATCCAGTCTTCTTGGCCTTCACAGCAGGACTGCAGAGAAGTAACCATCCTTGACCCAAACGTGTCTGTCCTTCAGAGGTGTTTTACGGCATTAGTAGTTCCCTCCTGCCATTCTGGTGCTTACTGCTCCACGTCCTGCCAGCAAATCGCAAGTGGTACCTTGTGTGAAAACATGACCTTGAATCCTAGAACGACTTGAGCTTATTTTGGGACTAAAAACTAGGGAACAGCAGCTGATCCATGACATACTGTGGAATAGCTAATCCCTTCTGCGGATGGCAGGGGCCAGCGTAATCAGTGCCAGCACTAAGCAACTGGGGAGCATTGAGCTGGCTGCAGCAGCTCTGTGGGATCCCTCCTGGCTTGTTAGTGCGGAGCGGCTGAGGCAGAAGCTCTATGCTGGGTGCCTTTGATGAGAAGGCACTTTACCCTGGGGCTGATGCCGGCATGTTGGCTGCTGGCCAGTTCTTCTGCCAGATGCTTGAGTCTTACTGCTTCTGGACAGCCACTTGCCTCTGCTGCGGCTGGCCTGCACATCTATCAGTGTTAGAAGAGCTTATAATAAGCCACAGCAAGGCAGAATTAGCCTGAACAATTCCAAAGAAAACAGATGAGGATAATCCAGTCTGTAATCGTGACTTTCTCCCTTGCTACAGTTCAGCGTACATGCAAGTCAGCTGTCAGGCTCCTTTCGCTTCAGTTGTAGACAGTTGTGTCTGCTCCCTGTGCCCGCATTTTGCACTGCTGTGTTTAGAGGTTGGAAGCAAGGTCTTTGAAGGCCTCTAAGAAATACCTTTCATACATAATAGCAGCTTTTTTACCAGTACCTCAGCAGGCTTCGGAAATGCAGGCTGGTGAGCAAACAGCCACGTTTCTCCTGCCCTTCATGGCCAGTTGGGTGATGCTTATCAGTCTGTTGTCAGCACAGTCCCTCTGCTTCAGGAGAGTTGTATTAATGCTGTTTACTTTCTTGCAGCCACTGGTGCTGCTCTGGAAGGGAGAAAAAAAGAAAAAAAGCTGTGCTTTGATTGGCAATTACTCTGTTCTTCAGCATGTTGAGTCTTGGATGAGTCTTGCTGCAGCTGGGACGTTCCAAAAACTTGTAGAGTCTGTGCTGAGCGAATGCACAGGGTTAATCTGGATTTGCCCTGAGTTCAGCTTTCTGACTGGTTTCAGCGTCCTTTGATTTGGCATCCTTGGGCAAATACAACAAGATTTGCCACCTAGTAGCGGGAGTCTGCTGTCAACCGAGATGAATGGACATCAGTTCATGGCAGATGGGTTGAGGACGTGTAAAACTATCCTCCCCCCTCCCATCTCTAATTAATCTCTTCCTCCATATTTGCTACTACCACATGTTTATCACTGGTTTCTGGTTCTCAGATCATTATTTCATTGCTCCTGATGTGATGAGAGAAAATGTTTTTCATGAAAGCCATACTAGGAACAAGGGAGCAGCAGGTCCCTATGTCTACCTACTGCAGTATCCTGCCTCTGGTACACAACTCCTGAAGCTGTGGAGGAAAGAATGAAGAAACCGTGTGGTGAACAGTTTGTCAGATTTTTTTATCTGCCACAGTGAGCTTTGGTATCACTGACACCTTAAGCTGAGAGCTTCTTATATAAGTATGAATTATATTTAAGTCATTGAATATCCTCCCTCTGTTTACCAAGAGTAAACAGCAGTTTCCAGCTTTCCTTTGCTGCCACATGGTAGAGTGCTCTCCTACAAACTCTTAATCTTGTTAATGCTGTAGTATCTCTGGTTAAGCCCCAAATGATCTATTTTTACTCAAAGTATTTGCTATTTGAAAACTCAGGAATCTTGTGGAGCTCTGACAAAGTCTGTGTGTTCTTTGTTTATAGAGGCTTTGCTCATAGATCTGGCTTTCCAGGGGCACGAGGCTGGAATGATTCGCTAGCATTTTTTCCCTTGTGCTAACACTAAATGCGAGAGCTGCCAAGTGTTGCAAGTCCTTTGGCCAAGTCCAGGGGTGTGTGGTGACAGTGAAGGCATCAGCCTGTGCAATCAAAACCAAACTGCAAGGTGCAAGTGCTTAGAGGTGGATCGATTTGTGCAGAGAAGTGAAATGTCTTGAAGGGTTTGGAGGGGGTACTGGAACCATCATGTATCGTGCAGAGAAGCAGTACGCTTGGGAGAAGCATCATACATTGAAGGGAGTTTTTTCTCCTCTAATGAAAAGTAGTTTTGGTCAGTTTTTTTATAAATACACTCTCAGTTTCCTTGTAACAAGTGCCCCGAGGCTCTTTCTGGCAAATGTAGCTGAACTTTATTTAGCCAATATGTGTGGTAACCTACTTTATAAAAATAATACTCCTTTTCCTGTCGTCTTCAGACTGGATGGAGGCTACATGCAATGATGACACAGATCCTATTCCATGACTTTTTCTTTTTTCTTCTGCAAATATCTGTTGAGGTGTATCTGTTAATTAAAATTCAGGAAAGGCACCGGCTGTGGTTCTGTGGAGCATTCACATATAGCTGCTGCCAGCGAAAATTGTGTTGGACTGGGAGGCTGCGGGACATATTAATGCTGGAGACATGTGTGGCCTGGGAGGTGGGCAGATGCACAGCCTGAGTCATGAGCAGTGATCTGGTCTCCCCAGAGACCTTTTATACCTTCAGGCAGAGCTGAGGTAGCGAAAGTGGAGCAGTGTAGAGATGGTAACAAGCAGCATAGCTGTCCGGGGGTGGTGTTGGTTGGAACAGGCAGTATTTCAAGGTGGCCAGATGGATGCTTTTTCTGGGTTCAGTAATTACATAACTATGGGATGTGTCCTGGGACTGTGCAGAGGAGGTTTTTAATTATACAGATCAAGTTTGCCCAGATCCTCTTAAGTGGAGGGGAAAAAAATTGAGAATTCTTGTTGTGATTATTTTTAAATTGCTTTGGAAACGCGTGGCACAGAAGGCATGTGGTGTGCTTAAACAGGGGGAAAAACACCCTTATAGCTCAGTAAATACAGGAATAAGGAGAAGTCTAACAGTGTTAAATGTCAGTATTAAATGTGTGCCATCCCAGCTGCAGCTGGGGAACAGTGTTTCACCTCCTCACAAGCACTAATGGCAGGACCTTTATCTTGCAGATCATCAAAAGATGTGCTACTCTGCATTGGTGCTGGCAATGATGTTCTCCATGGGGGAGCCCCTGCCATATCATCACTATGGTAAGAGCAGCTTGTTTGCAGCTTGGTAGGACAGCAGAGCTGATGGTGGGACATCTGGGGTGTGCTGGCAGACATAGGGAAGGGGCCTTTCCTGGGGGCCAAGGTGGGTACAGCTACGGGAAAGCACAGCACGAGCAGGGCAAGAGTAGGGTCTGCTCTTTATCAATAGAGCCTGGCTGCTGAAACACTGGGCTGAGATGCCAGATTTCCAGAGAGAGCAGCGCAAATCTGGGTTAGAGCAGCGGAGGACTGATGCCATGCTGCAGAAGAGGTACATTTGCCCATCACTGTGACTAAGTCGCATTTTGTTTTACCTCTGCCCTGCATGAAAGCATGCACCTCTTACTTGCCTCAGAGACGTTCTGTCTGCTGATGAGGCTGAGAGCCCAGATCACTGCATGAATGCCCACTAAAGCTGTCAGCTCTACAGTGTGGCCTCTTCATGGTCTCCCTTCTAACAGGACAGCGCAGGCCTGTGTATTTCCAGCTCTTAGGGAAAGCGGAGATGACTAAGGCTATTGCAATCAATAAGGAAGTGCAAATGTTGTGCCAGATCTGCCTCTTATCCTCTGTCCTTTCATTCCAACCTTCAGCCAGAAAGCCCTGCCTGCCTGCTTTTTCCCCAGACAATGTTGTGTTCCCCATATTTGGGAAACTCTGGGCTCAGTTTTCCTAGAAATGCAGTAGAGATTTTTATAAGCATCTCCTCAGCAGCTTCACCTTAACACAGTAAACACATACAAGATTTAAGCTGGTGCGGCAGAGACTGTGGAATGAGTCTCCACATCTCTTGCTTTTCTCTCCTCGTGTAACCCTGGCAATTATTTCCTGCAGGTGGACTTATTTGCATGAGCTCCTGAGCTTTCCTAATAGCTAAATTGAAAAATGGGTTATTACTAATGATCTGGATGATTACTTTTTTTAAATAGATGGATTAAACCAGTGGTCAAGAATACAAATCTCTTCCTACCTGAAGCCTTCATTGGTGGCAGTGATGCTGCAAGAGCAGCTAGAGCAGGATTTGGTGTTTTATTTACTCCAAAAAATTGACAGTGGGGGACCAAACTTCAGCATTCCCCTGCACTGTGGATAGTTCTCTGGGCCACTTCTCTCTCTCACAAAGACATGTCAATGGTCTAGCCAGTCCACTTGCAGGGTCGTTAATTCCCTGGAGGCTGACACTGGCACTCCACTGATGGTTTGTAAGCATAAAAGTATGGAGAAGTGGCTTGCATGGTCCCTTGTTGCTTGGTTTATTTTCACTGTGCTGTAAATGCTCCTCTTTCTCCTTGCACAGAACATCTCAACTCTCAGTTTGTGCAGTTCCTGCTGGATGTGATTGAGGACGGGCTGCCCTCGGACACCACTGACCAGCTGCCCGACTTATTTGTCAATGTCCTTCTAGCCTTCAATCTCCACATTCCAGGTCAGTTTGGTGCTGCTCTGCCTTGGCAGGACTTCAGCGATCTGGAGTGAGGGCCTGAAGAATGGGGAGGGAGAATGTCACTGGGTCTTCATGGTGCTATGTTAACCTCTCCAGCTCCTCTAGCCTCTGGCAATACACTGTGTTCAATATTGTGCAAAACTCTAGAGGAAAAAATGGTCTGAGAGCCCATGTTCAACCAACTGACCCTCTGGGGCACAGCAGCTCTGTGAAGTCCCATGGATTTCTCTCTGTACTTCCACACTGCCAGGATCAAAGCAGTTGCTGGGCTGCACTTGCAGGACACAAGTGGGACCAATTCATAGGCACAGCTGATCTTGGAGAGAAGATGCTTCAGCGGGCATTTCTCAGTATCAGCCCAGAAAGAAAGTCCTCTGCCTTCTGAAGGTCTTAAGAAGCCTTCTGCTTACCCATCTGTACCTCTTGAAGCTCATTCAATGCCCGTGTGTTGGGGCCAGGCTCTTCAATGTTGGCCTGAGCCGCACTCTCTCCTGATTGCCTTCGTTCTCTGTCCTCCCTCCGCTGCTCAGCTCCATGAGGACAGACAACAAATCTGGTCCCTAGAGAATGGCATTTGCCCTCTCACTGCCTGCACGTTTTGAAGCCTGTTGAAAGATTGGAGAATAGTTCCAGGTCCTGCTAAGAGAGGCCACTCCTTAACCCAAAATCTCCTGTTGCTCCAGTTGTCTTTAGTTAATTACTTCCTCTTGTTCTGCTTCATGGCTTTATCCTTAGCTTCGCGGAGAGAGGGGAGAATAAAGCAGCAAGGACGTGTCCAGTAATTTACCTGTTATTTTGAGTTGCGCTTCATTAAAATTTATGTGAAAGTTTCTAATTTCATGTGAAAGTTGATTGCACAGAGACTGATTAAGTATATCTCTGCTGCTTTCATTCATTACCCCTTCGCACACTTACCCATATACTTCCTGGCTGCAGTAATTAGGCAATAATGCATGACAGGCAGCATGTTTCTGGGGGATTATTGCCCACCTGGGGCATAGCCGAGAGCAGTGACTTGTTCTCTGATGCTAAGAACATGTTAAATGATGTTCAGGTTGCTTATTAGTGGATTGAATTTTTTATTCCTCTGTCTGCAAGATTCATCTATCATCCAGTTCAATGGTGCAGCATTAGATCAAAAACTCTCCTAAAAGCATATTATATTGATGCCCTTAGATGTAAAGGATCCTAAAGCACTTTGCAGCCTGTGAAATATTATAGGGTTGCCAACCTTGTCCCACAGAAATAACCACTCTGTGCTCTTTGGATGCTTCCGAGTGTGCACACTCGCACACATGCATGAGGTCTGCTAGGGTGCACATATTTTAGTTACAACAAATCACCCCCAAAGCAGGCTAGGGGACACTTCCTAGAAGTCTTCAGCCCCTACCCTTGTACAGCTCAGTGCTGAGTGCTGGGAAAGACAATTTTTCCCTTCTGGCATGCTCCTGGTGCCTGGTCATCCCTCCTTATGCGAGCTTGCAAAGCAATAAATTCCAGCAAGGCACTGCTGCTATGAAGTAAGAAGATAGCAGAGAGTGGAGCCCTTGGCTTCAGAGGGTTGTGAGCAGAGGTAATGTTTGACAACGTAAAGCCTTTGCAAGGTGTTTCACAGTATTTGGCTGGCAGGACCGGAGCCCGCATGTGAATCAGATGCACATTGAAAGCACAAAGTCCCAAGTGTTTCATGTGTTGTTTCCAGATTTATTTCACCTTCCCTCTCCCTGCCCACCCACTCTGTGGGGCTGAAACTTTTTTTAGCCCTGATAGACTGTGGTTCTCCAAAGCTCCCCAGAGCACTGATATGGAATAGGAGACCTCCACTATTTTTTTTCTATTACTGTGGTCTTCAGGAAACAAAGGGATGTGCTGAACAAGTTTCTTCCTTAGTTCCAGAACACAGCGTGATCATGACTACAATAAGCAAGCACTCGAATGTCAAGACTTTCACAGAAAAGCTGCTGCTGCTGCTGAACAGGGGAGGTGAGTGTTTGCAGCCCTATTACATGCCTGGCAGGGGGTGCAGCTAACGGTGACTCAGGGAGACAAGCCCTGTGCTCCTTAAGGGGTGGGATGTATTGGGGATGCAGGTAGCTGAGGAGCTGTTGGCTCAGGCAGGACATGCTGCTTCCTGGTGAGTTTGTGAGGGTGATGGGCTGCATTGCTGAGGATGGAGCTGCACAAAGAAAAAAGTGATGCTGATGGCATCTAGGTAGAGAGGAAAGGCCTCTAGGCTGCCATTTCCATGTGCTTCTTGGTCAGATCAGCCTCATCTTGTGGCATGGCCAGCTGCAATGTAGGCAAGCTCTTGTCTAGGGGGAAAGCTGGTCCTGGGCCACTTCTGTCCTTGGACAGACAGGACTCCTGTCAGTGCTGGCACACAAACCTCAGCCTGTGCTTGCAATCATCTGCCCTAGGGGATAGATTGCCTTTCCAAATGCTGCTTAGAGTGGAACTTCCCATTTCAGAACCGCCAGCAGAAGGTTAGCTTTGTGTCTGCTCCAGGCGTAGAGTGAAATCCACTGTACATGTAGAGCTTTTGCAAAGCAGATTGCTAGAAAGCTGGAGATCTCTGCAGGAAGAGAGGTGCCAGGTATGTCTGCCTGTGCTGCATGCCACTATTGTGCTTTCTAATACCTTCTGGAGCACAGGGGCTTTGCTGCCTGAGATTTGTTTTGTTGATTTTCTGGTAAATAACTCATCCTGTGATGTTCGCAGCTCATCTTACTCTGGCTTTAGTTCTCTTTGGGGTTGCAAATCACTGTCTCCACACTATATCAGTTTGAGGGCAGCTGGCATCTCAGTGCTTTTCTGTCTGGCCTCCTCCCAGAGCTGTTGTTTAGCCCTTTCCCTGCCAGATTCCCTGCAGGGATCACCTTACTTTGAGGGGCTGGGGGGAAGAAAGAGGGGGGCCACAACCTAATGAAGATGCTTCTCTTTTGCCCACCTTCCTGACAACTGCAGGGGGAGGGGGGGGTGTTGTCTGCGGTGTCCCAGAGCTCTTCTTGGGGTCTGCAGGGACGTGTTTTGGAAGAGAATGGGATGTGGTGGCTCATTTATACTTGGAAGTGTTTCTTTCCTTGCTTCTGGGATGGTACTAGCCTGATCTCTGTAGTGAAAGCTCATTTCTGGTACAGGCTCTGATGGGCTTCTCAGAGGGGTGATTGGGCCAGACAGAATAAACCAGGGAGAAAATGAGTGCTAGCTGTTGAGGAAAAAGGGGAGACACTGAGAGGTAATGTGCTAATGAGCTCTCACCTAGGATGGTAGGTGAAACATAAACAGTGATTAATGCTAATGCTAATGAGTTTGGTCTCGGCTTGGTACCCTGCAGAGCTGCCATCCTGATTACGCAGCTTTGTGCAAGGCACTAAGGTCTGGCAGCACAAAAGCTGGCCACAGGCAGGGAGCGGCTGGCTGAGGCCGGGGCAGCCTCCTCTCCCGAAGCCTGTGGGGTCTGAGGAAGGGGTGTGCGCTGAAGATGGAGGAGGGGAGCAATAGGGAGTGTGTGGCTTAGCACAGTCTCTCTACCTCCCCCAGATGATCCAGTTTGTATCTTCAAGCATCAGCCTCAGCCACCACACTCAGTGCTGAAGTTTCTGCAGGACATCTTTGCCAGCAAGGATACAGCCAGCATCTTCTACCACACGGACATGATGGTCCTGATAGACATCCTGGTGCGGCAGATTGCTGATCTCTCCCCAGGAGACAAGGTGCTCACAGTAACCCATAGGCACTGGGGAAGGGAGCAGAGTCCTAAAGCAACCGTGTTTATCCTGGCCCTCCCTGGGGCCTGCTGGTGCAGGCAAGAGTGGAGTCCTGGGGTGGGCATGACATTTCTGGGTGCTCAAATGAACCTTGGGGGCTAAGGAGGAAGGGGGGATTTATCCTGCTGGGCACGCAGCAGTAGAAAGGCATATTTGAAGAAAGATCTGCTGGGCTTCTGGTGGTCTGCACCCTTCTGTCCAGGGACCTTTGGGAACAGGGACCCTCTCTGTGAGTAGTTAGAAGTAGGAGGGATTTCTCTGTTTTGGTATTGCAAGAGTCAGGGGATGTGCACATGTTTGAGAGCGAATGAAGAGCAGCACTGGATTGCTGTGGAAAAAGCAGAGTTTTCCATAGCTACTAATGAGCCCTAAGGAAAAGCAGGTGCTTCTGGAGTTGTGCTCTGGCTGGTGGTGCAGCAGCAGCTGTTCCTGTGCTTATGCTGTAATGGAGGCTGGCATGCTTGTTTATCTCACTTTAAACCTTTCGTTGTGCTCTGTGTTTTGTCTCCCCTCCCACTTGGCAGCTGAGGATGGAGTATCTATCTCTGATGCATGCCATCATGCGCTCCACGCCCTATCTGCAGCACCAGCACCGCCTCTCCGACCTGCAGGGCATCTTGCAGCGCATCCTGGGGGAGGAGGAGGAGGGCCAGCAGTACCAGATGGACAAACTGATCATCTTGGAGATTTATAAGGAGTTCCCAGAAATCTCTCCCGGTACCAGCTAACTGCCCCTCAGCTTGGACTGGAGTTTGAACCACTTGGATCGACGATGTCTCTTGTTGACACTTTCTCCCCATTCCCTTCCAGTACAGCTCATACCTTATATCCCTCCGTGTGAGGCCTAAGGTTGGGACAGTGTTCACCGGCCCTTTAGAAACGCCAGCGGCAGAAAGGGCATGGGGTGCCCCCGGGGCCTGGTGCTCGGGGGGAAGTCGGAGGAGGGTGGGCGCTGGCACATGGTTTACCTGCAAGACTCGGGCAGGAGGTATTTAGGCAGCTGGTGTTAGCGGGAAGGGCAGAGAGCTTGTGAGGGACTTAGCAGCCGGGGTGGGGGGTGTGTTTAGCTGCGCTGGTGTCCCGAGGTCCCGAAGAGAAAGGCCTTTGCCTTAGAGTATCACTTCTTTTCCATGTGCATCTCTCTCCCTGCAGTGACCAAGTGGAGTCCGCTGGTGCTTGGAAGAAGCTTTCGTAACATCTGTTTTGTTTTCTGCTGCTAGTGCCAATGTGCTGCAGCCCTGCCAAGGGGAGGTAGCTCGCTCGCTGTCTAACGCCTTGTCTAGTGAGCCTTTCACTCCTTCCTGGCCCTCAGCTTTGCCTCTGGGTAGCAGCCCCACCTAGGGTCATAGAGGTCTTACCCCAGCAGCTGCTTTTTTTCAATCTGCTTTCTATAGTGACGTTTAAATCTGAATTTCTTGCACACTGTGGCAGCCTAGAAGTAACAACCACATGGGTGACGCTGCCCTTAAGAAGCCTTTGGCCCAGACATAGCACAAAGACATGTCCCGCCAAGTGAAAGCTGTCACTTGCCACCTCTCTCACAGTGTCGCTCCAGGGCCCGAGCAGAGGGGCTGTGCGTGGGCAGGCGTGCTCTGTTCGTGAAGCGTGTGGATTTCTTGCCTTGAGCTTCCTAGTAGCTCTGCTTTGCTGCCCTCCCTCTCCATGTGGCAGCGCTCAGAGGCAGCGTGAGCCTGGTGTCCAGTAGCTGTTTGTGACTATGCACGAGTGTGAGGAACCCTTATTTATATTTCCTCTAGGTTTCTAGCAAACGGGATTAACCTGTTTCCTTGTTACAGATAGTCACACACACTAACGTGGGTCTCTTAGATATTCGTGTGCACAGTCTGGTCACTCCTTGTCCCCAGCTCTTCCTTTGCAGTATCCAGTGTAGGAGCTAATGGAAAGTGGAACTGGAAATACTGGGCACTGTATTTTTTTTAGCTTGAGGCGATGACACGAGCTCTGCTCTGCAGGCCTGGACTCTGGGCACTGGGGCAGTGATGCTTGGGAACGGAGGGGGTTGGCCTGGCAGCCAAAGGGGGCGAGGACCTCCTGAAGTCAGCCTGGGAATGCCCAAGCTTAATAACCACCCTCGTAGGCACACCTATTTTTCCCCTGTAAAAATGTATGAATGTCAAAAGGGATCCTGTATTTTCTTAAACACTAAGTGTAACATGCAGAGGAATAAAAATGTCTTAAACTGGACTTTGTGAACGTAGCCTTGCCTGCCCAATCCTGTCTTGGGGGGACCAAAGTGGTGGCGTTGGTTTGGCTGCCTCCTGCCTGCTAAGGCAAAGCAGTGGGTGCAGATCTCCAAATGGGAGTAATGCAGTAGTTTTCCCACACTCAGCTGCTTGCATTGTGTTTTCCTACCACGTTGTTGGCAGACAAGGAGTGGTGGAGGGCAGCAGCCCTTGCTAGGGGCACAGCCATAACCCCGTGGGCCTGCCCAGCATCGCTGCTCCAGATTAAGGGTTTGGCAGAGCTGGACTCAGCAGTTCGCTTCCCACAAGGCACACACAGCCTCAGCTGGCTCCCAGCAGAGCTGCTGAGGCATTAAGGGTTTAACAGTCTGTATGGAACATTAATGAATCATGCTTTAGCTGTGGCTGTCTGTTCCCAAACCAAACCCTACGCGTGCTGCTTTGGGGGTGCCTTGGAAGGCAGAGGGCAGCGGGCACTTGGTAAAGCACCAAGTCGGCAGCAGCGAAGCTGGTCTCTGCTCCTGGCGGCATGCTGGGAAAGCCAGCTGGGCAGTGGGCTACAGCCCTGACCAAGAGTAGGGGTGGAAATGCCAGGTGCAGGCTGTGCCCCCCACTAAACATGGGGGCTGCATCAAGCACAGTGCTCTGCAGGAGTGGGGCCAGGGCTGTGTCCCAGTGCCTGCCTCTTTGGGCCGTGTCTCCCAGGTGCCCTGGCTTGTGGCCTTGCTGCATGTCAAACTGCACAACTTGGGGGGCAGATCACAATACATGAGGGCTGCCAGCGCTCACGGGTGCCCACCCCACGGTAGCTCTCCTGTGCCCCCTCGCTCTGTGCAGCATATGGTTACACGCCCCCTTGAGCTAACCTCGGCTTGCCTCTGGGTGCTGCTTGGGCTTCTTGTGGGCTTCTGCCCCGCCGCAGTGGTGGGATGTTCCCCTGGCACTTGCCCAGGCTGTGCTGTGCCAGACTGGGGCAAGCCCAGAGCCCAGCAGAAGCCCAGAAGTGAGCAGGACCTGTGGCTCTGCTAGCCAGGAGCACGGCCTGGGCAAAGCTTTCTGTGACGGTGCCCTGTCTGCCACGGGGACTGGCAGAGCCCTGGCTGGGCTGAGCCTGAACAGGCAGGGCTGGCAGCTCCCTTCAGCGTCCCTGAGCCATTGCCGACCCCAAGGGTCGCTTGCCCCATGTCCCAGCTGCACAGTAAGCATGACCCCCTCCGCACCACCGCCATGCTGTCACCGCAGCCAGGGCTGGAAGAGCTGGGGGGGAGCCTGCTGTGGGGGTCCCAGGGGAGAGCTGCACCCGCTGCCCAGGAAGGGCCTTTGCACATCACAGGGAATCAAACTGCCACGCGTAAACTCATTACCAGCCAGCCTGCTCAGTGGTTCCCGGTCTGCGTGCGGGTGACAGCTGCAGATAACACGCGTTCCCATTAGCTGTAATAGGCTGCTATTAGAGCGGTATCTCCTTGTATCTGTGTGTTTTTCTTGTGGCGCAGCAGTGAGGGGTGTTGGGGGGCTGGCATGGGGGGAGCAAAGTGCTGCCTATGACCTGCACCTCTGCATTATTGTCTGGAATGATTCAATTACAACTATTTTGTGGCAGTAATACCCCACTGATTTTCTCTTCCTCCTCTGTGCTGTCACCTGGGTAATTAGAACAAATAAACTTGAAAGCCTTCATAATTTTTTAAAAGTGTCGTCTCTCTCCTGATTGGGTTTCTTGATGGCAAGTCCCCAGTTTGAGGAGGTGCGATGTATAATCCAGCCAGCAGCGGGGGCTTGCATGAAGCCACCATGTTGCTGTCGCACATGGGTGCTGTGCTGCCCTTTATTAGATGAGGTTTCTTGGGTGAGGTGCGTTTGGGGCCAGGACTGCTCTAGCACCAGCCTAACGGTGCTGGGAGGGCTCTGGTGGGTGCACGGGGGCCTGGAGGAAGGGAATGTAAATCCCCCTGGGGCGCCGCATGCTCACAGCTGGCACGGCCGCTGCTCCGTCAGCGCTGGTACTGGACCAGCCAAGCCGGAGGGGTTTGTGGTGGCTGGGGAGTTAATCACAGCAGATTGCCGATGTTCAGGAATCCTACAGAGTTTATAAATTAACATGCCAGCTTCTCCAGAGGCTTAGAAATCCACACCCACCAAAGGTCATCCCTCAGCATTGTATAAGCACCGTGGGCACTTCTCTCTGTCACAGGGCAAGCCGCACTAGCCACCTCTTTAGGGCTTGCTTGGTACTTCCCATGGTGGTCCTGAAACACGTGCTCAGCCCAAGCACCAGGGCAAAGACAAGCCTTGCCTCCTCTGCCCACCCCGCTGCTGCCCGAGTGGTGACCAGGCCTTGCTTTCTGTGTGGGTGATGGTGGTGAAAGGCAGGTGCCAGCCCCACACAGAGAGCCACTGGCCGCGAGGATGGTACAAGGTGGTTTTGAGACCTACTGGGCATGTTGCAGACCCCACTTTGTGTTCGCTTAGTTTCCACCCTGAGGGTGGGAGCCTGCTTGCAGTCAAACCCCAGATCAGCAGGCAGCATGTGCTCTTCCCACCTCCTCATTTACACTAACGATAATTGATAGGGGACCATCTGTCACCATTGGTGGAATCAAAGCTGGGTGAGAGCCGGTGGTGGTCATGCTTGGTGGGGGAGCACAGGAACACGGGGCATTGGGCAGAGGCAAAGCGCTGGTGACACTGGGATTCAGCACTGCGGCAGCAGCATATGGAATGCCACAGCCTTGTCTGCAGCTGGTGCAGAGGGCACCACCATGGCAGTGGCAGCTGGACCCTCTCGAGGTCCCCAGACCTGCTGTGCCCAGGGGTCAACACATCTCCTCTGACCTCCTCCTTGCTGTGCAGATGGCCTGCGCTGTCCAAAGCAGCGTGCGGCTCCAAAGCAGCCACTCAGATTTCTGCCAAGAGACCACAGGACCTTGCACAGCCTCATTAGGTTTCCTGCTGGGAGGGAGCGTGTTCGGCTCCCCAGGAGTGTCGGAGAGTGCATGTGGCTCCTGCAGTGTTGGGAGCAAGGGCTGAGCGAGCAGAGGAGCCCCATCTCTGGTGTGAATCCATCCAGCTGTTAACTCATGAGCCTTTTTTGGGAGCTACATAGGGGCTGCACAAGGCATGCCAGCGGTGCCCAGCTGGCTGTGGTGTTGGCACGGGGGTCCCCCTGCTCCCCAGCCTACCCATCCTAAACCACAGTCCATCCAGCACAGTGACACAGGGGGCCCTTGCAGCCCCCTTGGAGCTGGGATGTGCATGGTGGCACTGTGTGTCCTGTGTACTCCCTGCCCTTCCCCACCCCATCCTAAATTCCCCCATCTCCCAAATTTACTTTATTTTCCTCCTCGACACAGCTCTTTCTTCCCTAGCATGCGCCCCAGCCGCTGTGCCTCAGGATACCCTCTTCAACAGGACGTGGCCGAGAATGTTTCCCCCACCGCGGCGCACTGAACACTAATGAGGACGTAAACCCCTGTTATTCCTAAACCTATTACAAGCTTCAGTGGATTAGGCTGCGATATTAGTTGATTGAGATCAAACCAACAGCAAAGTCGCAAGGCTGATGTGCTAATGAACCATCCTGATGCAAGGGCCCCAAACTGAATTTTCTTTGGAGAAACGGGTTTTTTTCATGGATGCTGGAAGAAAAACCTGCAACTCTCTCCTCAGTGTTCACATCTCGCCTGGTGGGTGGGGGCAGCTGAGGTCTGCATCGAGGCACCAACTAAATCCCTGCCACGTGCTCGGGTGCCCATGGGTGGTGGAGCCGAGCCGTAGGGGCATTACACTGCTGCAGGTGCCTGGGCACCGCCTGGGAGAGCCACCATCCTGTGGCGCAGGACAATGGGAAGCCCTTTCTCATGCACACAGTAAAAAACCCATCCCTGAAGATGCCAAACTTGGTGCTGCTTGCAGATGGACATGGGCAGGCAAAAGGAGCCATTAGGGCTGCAAAGCATCAGCAGTGCCTCCTACCAAGACACTGGCATTTTCCTGCCTCGCCCCTTCTACTAGCAGCAGGGTGGCTAACCCCACGGTCTCTGCTCAGCACCTTGGGGAAGCAGCTGCTTGCTGCCTGGTGCACCGGCAGTGCCACAGCAGCGGTGTCGGCAGGCGCAACCGAAGCGTGTGCCGAGGGTCGGTGTCCATGGAGCCCTGCCAGACAACCTCTGCTTTTGCCTGAGAGACTTGGAGACCCCTTGCCTGAGGCATGGGCAAGCATCCTGTGCAGCGCTAGGGATGCAGCCCCTCATCCCATCCCAGCAGCCACGCATCAGCCTGCGCC
>NW_009628482.1:0-8710 GCF_000690535.1 Cariama cristata
AGTGCGTCCATAGCAATGGGACCAGCACCGGAGTCCCGGCAGCAGAATTTGTAGTCGGAACCCACAGGTGACTTTCCCCCTTGCAGCCATAAGGACGTCGTGGGGCTGAGAGGGTCACAGCCACCCCTGGCTTCATACATGCTCCTGCGGACCCGATCCAAGGTCACGGACAGGCATTTATATGCGGAATTATTTCCCTTTTTCCAGTTTATGCCAAATTTCCAGGCTGTGCCTGGCCCGCAGAGCGTGACAGCTCCGCAGGAGGGATCTGTCACGGAGGGAAAGACCCTGTTGGGGCTGCGTGTGGCTGGGGCCGTGCCCTCCCCTACTTGTCACACCTGGCAGAGGAGCAGGTGGCTGTGCCGGCTGGGAAGAGCTGCCGGAGGCTCGGGAGCGGTGCCTTTGGCATGGTGGGTTCCCAGGCTTTGCTCTCGCCGTCCTGTGGCCACAGGCTTCCTTCTCACCCCCGCTCCCGGCACCACGACTCAGCCTCCGCTCATCCCACGCTGGTTCCTGTGTTGCCACAGGGTTTTTTTTTCCGGAGCTGGAGTGGAATGCTTTGAAAACGCTGCTGCAAACTTCTGAAAAGTTACCTAAAAAGAGCTGGAGGCTCCACCAGCAAAGACGCTACCAGTCCTAACGTTCCCGTGCCACTTCCTAGCCCTGCTTGCAGGCAGGACCTACCGATATGTTCTCCTCCTGTTGCCAGTTGCACAAGAGTTTTCACCAAAACCAGAACAAAAGCGTGGAAGGGCACAGGCTGTCGCCCGGTTTCAGTGTGTGTCACTCAAAAACGAGTGGGAAGTTTGGACGTTACCAAAAAAGCCCAATGGGCTGATTTTTGCTCTCTAGCTCCGGGGCAGTTCCTCTGGGATCCCTGGGGCTGTATCAGTGGCCAGGAAGTGGAGTTTGATACTCACAAAGTGACTTATGGGATTTTTGTTTTTCATTTAGCTGAAGAATAAGAAGGGAAAAAAATTCAAAGAAATATTTGGTGTGGGAAAACAGAAGACGTTCAAAACCTCTGAAGCTGGCCAGAAGGGATCCCTTTGAGGGGACAGATGTGTTAAGGGGAATGAGAAGCGTCCGGCTGCAGGAGCAGGGCTGAGCTGGACACCTCGAACGTGGTGATGGTTTCGGGAAGGGGGCACTGGGGGGTGATGCTCGGCGGTACCACCCTGGCTCCCATGGTTTGGCATGCACTACCACAGGGTGTTAAGGGTGCGGGAGGTGGGCACCTTGGCCGTCGGCGGGCTCTGCCCTGCGTGTTACCCTTTGTGAGTCCTCGAGCTGCCCGGCGAGGTGGACACGGAGGTTTTGTGGCCTGTTGCCTGTCTGACGGCAGCCCTGCTCGCCTGCCCTGGGGCGTCTTGCTGCTCAGGGTGCAAGTGTGCTGGTGGCCGCGGTTTGGGGGGGGGGTGTCCTGCTCAGCCTCCACCCTCCCTCCCCTATCCCGCTAGGATCTGCGCCCGGCCCAAGGGGCAAAGCTGTGGCACAGTTCCATTTCAGCACTAGCCCAGGTTGGATAAACGTGCCAGCTGCGTGGGTTTCCCCTTGGTTTTCACCCTGTTGTAAAGCGTGGAGATCTTGTCGTCCTCAGGTTTCAGTTTGCTGGTCTTTTGGGAGTCTGTCTTTTTTTTTTTTTTTTATTTCCTTTTTTTCTTTGAGCAACTTGAGTGAGGTTCACTCAGAGGAGCAGAGGTGCCTGGAGGCAGCGGAGGAAGGAAGGAGACTGGCACGTTTGTCCCTGCAGGATCGGGGACAGTAGCAGCGCCTACACGGGTGAGAGTGGAGCTGCGATTTGGGAAAGGGCTGCAGGGACCCCTCTCTGTGCCTGCTCCGAAGACTGGCCATCCCCAGGAAGGAGCCACTGGCAGTCAGGCTGCAGCTCCTACCCAGGTCTCCCACCAAAAGACCCCAAATTAGCTGAATAACGATCCCTGTGTTAGCACCAAATGCCAGAGAACCTGTTGCCAAGGCTGGAATTTCTCACTTGATCTGATTAACCTTTGTGTCCATGAAAACAACCACATATGTGTCACCAGCCGAACACGTGCCAGAAGCTTTTGCCAGTTCTTCTCAGAGCATCTGGGCTGTATGCGATGTGCAGTGCCCGGTCCCACATGGAGAATCCCCAGGGACCCCTCAGAAAGGACTGTTGGACCCTCGTGTCCCATGTGTTGATGGCATGGCCGGCGAACTGCGTGCACGGGAGATGCTCCCCCGACCTCCGCCATCCCTTTGGGCACAAGGACAGGCAGGATGAGTCTGGATGCTCGGGGCATCAACTCCGTTGAGTTAAACGATGCTAAACGTGATCTCATGGGAGGAATTGGGGGTGATGAGTCAAATCTGTGTTTTTTAAAACCCGTGTGTGTGGGAGAGAAGTGTTGAGCAAAGGTGAAGAAGACGCTAGTTGTTGGCACTTCCCGTAGGCACATTGCTGGTGCCTGGCTGAGCATCAGCATCGTGTCCCGACCGAGGTCTCAAGGCCGTGGTGGTCCAGGAATCACCTCCCAAGGGCCTGGTGCTGTCCTTGTGGAGACGTGGGGGATTCCTTTTTCCTGGGGCTGTGCACGGCATCTCCCAACACAGCCCCTGTCCTCAGACGCATCTTTGCCTGTGCTGTTGGAGGGGGAAGGTACTCAAAACCACCCAGGGCCAGAGCCAGCCGAGCTGTGGGCTTCCTCCTGGCACTGCCGAAGTGGAGGGGTGTCCTGCTGCCCACTTCCATCAGGAGCGAGACTGGGCCTTCTGCGATAATTCCTGATGTTCATTATTTATAGAGAAGCCAAATTGAATTATTAATACGGAAAATTCAGATAACATTAACAATTCTCAGTTTATAACAGTTTCCCATTAATAAGGAAAATTGGAAATTTATCACTACATCTGTTCATTAAAACTCACTATTTTTTTTTCTTTTGGTGTCTTAAATGAAAGCAGAGAAATAAACGAAGAAGAAAAACCATTTATTCGCTACTTCTCTGGGCAAAGTCAGCCCATAATTTTTAATAAAGTCTTTGCCGTTGTATGTGGAGGGGAAGCCAGCCTGTAATGAAAGCAGCTTTTCGGCCATGTCTATGGCATTGCTCGACCGTAGAACAAGTACTCGGAAACACGTCCCGTTTCTTCTCTTTGTGGGAACCTTTAAGCTGCATGCTAGTAGCTCTCCTTGCTTTCAGCATGTCTTGCTCTTGGCTCCGAGAAGTGAATTTTGACACCTCCCCTGCTTCTTTCAGAGATGGCGGATTCCTATCCCTATAAAGGTGGAAGGAAAACTGCAGGCTCTAACAAACCCACTGCCAGCAAAGAAAGCAGGACAGAGACGAGGATAAACCCACCGGCAGAGCTGCCCAAGCTCGGTAAGGATCTGGTTTTTTCTTTCCGCAGAGATAGATGGGGCAGAGGGGGTGAGCCCGGTGGCAGGGGTTGGGGGCAGCTGCCAAAACGAGGGGTTGCAAGTGCATCGGGTCTCAGCGTGCCTCTGCTCCTTGCTTCGACCCACCAGTGAGGGCTGTGCTAGGCCAAAAAAGCCCCAGGCCC
This sequence comes from Cariama cristata, assembly GCF_000690535.1. Taxonomy (NCBI): domain Eukaryota; kingdom Metazoa; phylum Chordata; class Aves; order Cariamiformes; family Cariamidae; genus Cariama; species Cariama cristata. Next base: position 3,547 of record NW_009628482.1, read on the forward strand.
TTGGAGCTGCAGAGCGCCGGTCCCTGGGAACGGGAGGGGAGGGATGGAGACGGTCTCTCCCTTTCGAGAGGCGTGTGTCTGGCTTAACGAGATGGGTGTCTCGCCGCCTATTTATCGTGTTGGTAGCTAAGTGTTACATCAAAGGATGGAAAGGCTTAAATGAGTTCAGACCATCTGCTGTCTCCCGTGTCGTGGCCCCCGGGATGGAGGCTTGCGAGTGTACGAGCCCCGGGGGACCCGCTTGCTAAGGGCTGTCACTCTGATGGATCACTGATTTCTCTATCCAGAAATCTCCAGGCCCAAGGAGACTTTTTTCTCCTCTCTGCTTATGCTGGGCAGGTCCCCGCTGCGGGCACCGAGAGGCTCTCGCTGCCTTTCCCTTGCTAACGGCAGCCCTGGATGCTGAGGGGTGCCTGGACCCTGGGCGAGAGTCGGACCCCAGAGATGTATCTCAGACCATGCACCCAAAATCAGTGGCCTCGTGGGGAAATGCTTGTGCCCTAAATGTTTCCCAAATGCCACTCTTCCCTTAAAGGGCTTGAAGCCGTAATTGCTGGTAGAGAGGTGTAACTTATTGCTAAGGGGAAGGAATTCCAGCTGTCTGCAGCATGAACATACCTGTGTTCAGGAAAGAGTTTTTTCCCTGTGCCACATCTTATCAACACCTTCAAAGGTAGAAAACCCCTTTTTTTTTTTAGCCCTTCCTTCTGGTTTAGGTGGACTGAAAGCGATGAAGTGGAGTGAAGGACACTCTGTGATAAAGATATTTCGTTGCTCTCCCTGGGAAAGTGCTGGAGGTGGAAATGTCTGCCAGGATTTGCTTCATCAGGGTGAATTAGGCTTGATGCGGACTGGGGAGACGGGGGTTTCTCCTGCACTCGCTTTGCTGGCCGCCCTCGGATGCAGCAGCCTGGTTGGCGCAGGGAGCATCCTTTCCAAGCCAGGTCTTCGTCCAGAGAAGCCTCAAGTCCATCGTCAGGGCATCCCTGGTCCCTGTTTCTAAAGAGCACGACGTTTCCACCTGGGTGACTCAGCCCCAAACTGCGGTAACCTGCTGCAGGGGTGAGCGGCCGCGGTGCCAGCCCTGACACTGAGCACCGTCAGGCTCGTGTCTCCTGCGAGTGCCTATAAGGGTTGGGATTTAGCACAGCCGGCCGTTGGTAGCCCTGGAGTGGGATGTTGGGAGAGGAGATGTGTTTTCTGCTCCTCCCATCCCTGCCCTCGCTGTCCCCAGGCGGCAGCTGATCAGTGATGGCATTGAGGGCTGGTTAGAGTGAGAGCTCTTGTGTTTGGCACGAAACGTCCCCAGAAGTTTTGAAACTTGTGCAAGTTGTGAAAAGGAGAGGAGAGCTTTCACCCGAGCTTCTGCACAAGCCGTGACCCCAGACATGCTGGGGAGAGCTGCCTGGAGGGGCAGGGATGGGCTGCTGTGGGACATTGCGAATTTGGAATATTTTGAAGTGTTCAGGAGAGAAAGCGAAAAACAGGGAGAGCAATAAGGAGGTAACTGCAGCGTTGTGAGCTTTTGCTGGAAATCCTGTATAATTTGGTGGTTTTTCACAAACTCCCAGCTCGTGGAGTCCCTTGATGTGCGAGAACCGTAGCTCCGTTTCACGTGTAGGGTGAGGCCCTCGCTTACACGAGCGTGGAGGAAAAGCCTGGTCTAAGTGTGCACTTAGGGGCACTGGAGAAAATACAAAATGCAGAGGGCAGCTGCGTTGCACAGACATCCTCCTCGGGCACTCACCGAGAATTTTGAAATGAAGCCTGCACTGTTGCTCCAGAGCTAGCATGGTTTGGGGCCAAGCTTGCAAAACCCTCCCCTCTCCTTAGGGACACGAGCCCATTTGGGGCAGGAGCCAGGCAGGTAGGAGTCCAAACCGAAGAAGGTGTTTTCAGGACACCTGGGAGGCTGCCTTGCAAGGCAGGAGGGTGGGTAAGTGGCTTTTTAGGGACTTTTTCTTATAGTCCATAAAGGTCACCACCTCCTGCAGACAAGGCCTTCTGGGCTAGAGGGATTCCCAAAGGATGCTGTGTCACCAAGGGATGCTTTTATGGGTACCGAAGTGGAGCAAACCAGCTGGCATGACTTCAGGGGACTGGACATAAGTGAGCCAACTGTCTTGTTTGCTATTTTACCCCTGGCTGCTGGGGCAGAAGGCATGAAAAGAGAGAGAGTGTGTGGTTTTGGCAGTGCCTTTGTAGGTAACTGGTGGGCTTTCTGTTCGATCTGTCTCTCTTGTTCCAAAAAAATCCTGGATTGGCTTCTGAGTACAGCCAGTGCCAGGCTTGGAGCTCAGCTCCAGTTTCTCAGGAGTTGGAGGGATTGCTGACTCAGCATCCAGCCTCTTCTTCGTACCCGATTTTCACCAGAGAGGGGTGTTTTACAGGTTAAGTTTAGGTTTTTTAGTCTCAGTTATCCTCTCCTAGCTAGTTTCCTTTTCAGGGATGCTTTTTGGCTTGTTTCTGTTCCCGTAGCAAATGACTTTTATTCCCAGTCCCGTTCGTTAAGCCCTCCCAGATCGCAGTCTCAGTTCTCTGTACACGGCATTTCCCGTTGGCGGCTCGCATCTGTCCAGTTGTCTTCAGGTTACACTGACTCCCGGCATCACTTAAAATTGCAGGGGGACGGTGCTGGGCGAAGGGAGCGGGGTCTTTGCCGAGGCTCCCCAGACCAATGGGGTGACCAGGGTGCTCTGTTCCTGCTTGGAGTGACGGGAGGTTGGATGTGAAAATGGATTGATTTGGTGAACTGCATACAAACCCCGGTGAAACTTGTGGTGTTTGCACCGCTTTGCTCAATCCATTTTGGGTGTGAAGTCGGTGAAACCAGGGAGTTTGCTGCCACCGTGAGCTGAAGTGTCTGCTCTGGAGCTTGACAGTTTAAGGTGCTTGTATTTGGCGTGCCCCGTCACGCGGCATCGGCGTCTTGGTAGCCTCCCTGTTTCCAATGTCTGGTTGAACTGGGCACGTTTCTGCCCCGCTGGCATTCAGCTCTTGCTCAGGATGCCACAAGAGTCTGCTCTGAGCAGACGCAGAGCTGTGACACCTCGTGAAGGCGTCTCCGTGGCTTCTCCTCCCCACCCAAGTCCCCCAAGCACTGCCCTGCCCTACCCTTGCCCCCCCTCCCATCCCCATCCCTCCTGCTCCTCATCTGCTCATCACATCCCCTGGGCCAGGGTCCTCCTGCAGCCCTGGGGCTGCTCAGCCACGCTGGCCTTGCAGGGGGGCTGGGGGATTTCTGTGCTCAACAGCCTGCCCAGGGCCCAGTGTGCTGACCTAGACGTGGATTTCTTTTGCTAAGTAACGTAATTGTTGAAGAATTTCTTCCAACCCAAGTGGAAGGACGGTTTTCCGAAGCAAGCCCCGGTTGTGCTGAAACTGCTCTGTGTAAATGAAAGGAGAGGGGTCAGTAAACACCAGGAGAAGCAGCTGTCTCCTGTGCTGGTATCTGCAGGTGTAGGGACTGTGCGCTGAATTGCAGGGGAGCTGGCATTGCCTCCCAGAGGGGACTCTCTGTCCTTGCCAGGGCAGGGACACGGCAGCCCAGAGCCGAGGTAGACCCCGTGCGGAGTGAGGGAGCTGGCCGGGCAGTGGGAGGCTGGGGCCAGGCAGCGGGATTGCCGAGACAGCGGCTCCTCCGGCACGGCTGGCCAGACGGCGGGTGAAGTGCTCCGTATCTGTTTGCAGGAAATGCAACCAGTGACAAAACCGAAGGCAGGAAGAAAGGACGACCCAAGGCTGAGAACCAGGCACTGAAAGACATCCCTGTAAGACCCCAGGCGCTCTGATCCACGACACCCTCCCTGCCTCGCTCCCTCTGATTTGCCCTCCGCATCTTGCTGCACCATGCACTCCAGCCAGCCCCACTCTGGGGTTAAACCTGCCTTCCTGGTGGTTTAATCTTCAGAGCAGCCTTATCCTGGGCTCAGCAAGATCTTGCCCCCTCAATCCCATCCATGTAGGCATCCAGCATCCTGCAAAACCCTGGTTAGGGAACAGTACCCCCCTCCAGCCTGCCCTTCCCGGGGCCATGCCCAGATGAGCTGGATTCTCACAGCCATGTCAGGTTTGGCTAATGACCTGGCAGCGCGGGCAAAGGGGTGATTGATTCCCTGCGGAGTTGTGCAGTTTAATTCCTGCATGATAGCATGGACAACACACAAAGCAGTTTGTCATGAAAGCATGGACATGGGGTGATTTACTGACTAGATGAAATGTGGGGTGATTAAATCACCCAGGCGACTTCTGGCCTGATTTATTCCCCCGTCTGGCCGGAGTATGCCTGTGCTGTGGGAGGGACAGCAAGGTAAATTCTCGGGAGGAATCATTAGCCTGTAGAGCCTGCAGCATCTGCCCCAGCACCTCTTGCTGGGGGGAGCACCACTGCACTGAAACAGAGCCCTGGGGTCCACTTTGTGGCTGCGTGATGGGAAGGGTGCACAGGAATGATCGGAGGTCCCGTGTGCCCCCCCGGCCCCCTCGGGATGCACCCAGGCACATGATGCTCTGCGCTCAGCTACGTCTCTTCTCTCCCCTGTTCCCAGCTCCCCCTGATGAACCAGTGGAAAGACGAATTCAAAGCCCACTCCAGGGTGAAATGTCCCAATTCAGGCTGCTGGCTGGAGTTCCCTAGCATTTATGGCTTGAAGTACCACTATCAGCGCTGCCAAGGGGTAAGGAGACTGAAGGGCTCTCCGTCCTTTCCAGTGGCCAGCTCTTATGTTACCGTCTAGAGGCTAAAGCCCCTCTCAGGGCTTAAACCCCAGGAGAAGCGTGAGATTAAAATGGGGAGGGCACAGACAGACCAGGGGTGAGTCCTGAGGTATGTACAAGAGGGACTGGGGTCTCTCCAGCTCTGTGTGAGCTCTGGCCTGGGGGGATCGTGGACCATTGGTAACCATTTGGAGGGGCAGAAAGGTATTGGACACGATTTGTGTTCGTGCCTGCTTCAGAAAAAGCCTGTCCCTTTTATGGTCTAACGTCCGTGTTCACCTGTCTCTCCCTGCTCCACACAGGGTGCGATCTCAGAGAAGCTGACGTATTCGTGCTCATACTGCGAAGCTGCCTTCACCTCCAAAACCCAGCTAGAAAAGCATCGGCTCTGGAATCACTTGGACCGGCCAGTGCCAACCAGCAAAGCAGAAAACAAAGTGCCGAAGGC
>NW_009628482.1:8722-24725 GCF_000690535.1 Cariama cristata
GAATAGCGGTGGCAAGAAAAGGTACCAGGCGGTGGCTGGGCTGCGTGGCGGTGGCATAGGGATGGCTGGGAGAAAGGGAACATGCCCACCTCCATTCCCATGATCTGGGCTGGTGAGGGGGGAGAGGTGTCAGGACATTTGTCTAACAACCCCTCTTTAAACAAGCCCTCTGTGCTTTGCCCTAGAGCTGCTGAGAGTTCAGCTTGCCCCACCATCCATCCCAAACAGGCAAAGACGGAAAAAGCTGTGGCCCAGGACCATGCCGAGAATGGCGAGTGCCTGGCGGAGAGCCGGGAGAGCAAGGAGTTTCAGATCGCAGCAGCTGAGGCAATGGCAGCCGCCACCCCCACGGCGAAGAGCGGCAATGATGCCGTGCAGCAGGGGGGCAGCCAGGCCTCGCTGCAGGAGGAAGACCCCGAGAGGATGAAGCACAGTAAGATTAGAGCCCGGGGCTACGCTGGTTCAGGAGCCTCGAGAGGGGTGTCCTGTGGGAAGGGGCTCTGCTTCAGCCAATGCTGCTGCGAGTGTCTCTGAATGTATCCAAGCCTTGTTTCAACATCCTGATAATTTGCACCCCCACGCCCCCGTTTCTTGCAACTCCCCTGGGAGTTAAAAACCGGTTGTAGCTGTGGTAGAGACATTTCTATAGGACCCATCAGGCTGGAAAGGGATTGAATTCACTGCAGCATAGCAAGCTGCCCTGTCAGCCCCTCTGTCCTCACTGGCAGCTTAAACTGGGGTGGTTCTGGCAAAACTGTTTTCCTGACCGGGTAAGGAGACTCACTCTGTCCCTTACCGCTGAGGGGCTGGCAGGCAGGGCCATGGTTGTCCCCATCATGGCATGGGTTTACACTGCTCGCAGCACCAAAGTGAGCCACCACCAGCCACTTCAGCTGCTGAGGCTGTGGAAACCACGCAGCTTTTGGCACTAAACAGAGCCACCGCTTCCAGTCATTGAATTAGCCCTGGACACCATTATTTCTCCTGGTTTTGTGGGGTGGGAAGGAGCATCCTGTTACTGTTTGGTGGGTGGGTGCTTCATTGGGCAGCCCCTCTATTTCACAGTGGTAAAGGCCTCCTCAAGGTGATCCACTCCTGATATGGGGTGTGTGCCCACCCCATGCCCTGGGAATGCTGAATCCTCCCTGGCAGTACAGTTATTTGACCAAATCTCTCTCTCTGTTTCTCTCTTTTGAGTCAGGAAGGAAACAGAAAACTCCAAAGAAGTTTACGGGGGAGCAGCCGTCCATCTCGGGAACGTTTGGACTGAAAGGTAATAACTGGGACAACTCTGGTCAGCTGTAGGGTTGTAGCTTCTCCCTGGGGCATTTCAGGGAAGCCCCTTCCCCAAGAAACCTCCCTGTGGTGGGGATACGTGAGAGCCGCCCAGAGCCTGGGGATATCACGCTGGAGGAGCTGGGGCCTTTTGCCGTAAGAGTGTCGTAAAGGGAATGAAAGGCAGCAGCAGAGCTGGCACTGGTAACAACCCTGTCTGCTCTGCTTGGGAGCCTGTTGCTGGGAAATTAGGGAAGAGAGGAAAGGATCCAGGTATGTCCAACTGTAACACAAGAGTAACGAGCTGCTGACACAAGCAAGACATGAGAAACATAATCTCATCATCATCATCCCACCGTCCTGGGATGTCACAGCATTTCCAGTGATGTCGAGAAGGATTTCTGCTACGCAGAAAGGCTGGGTGACGCATCCGTCCCTCAGACATTGTCTCCAATGCTGGTCGCCCACATTCAAGAGAATGAATTCAAGGGGGAAGAGACGTGTTACTGGGATGTTTTCCGAGAGGAGGCTCAGGAGTTGGCTGCTTCAGCCTGACAAAGCAAGAGAGAGTGGGACTGTGGTTGTGCCCATAAATATACCCAACGGAGCTGGAAAGGAGGGAGGAAACCTGGAGTATCCCTGGCATGAGAGCAACCGGATTTGGACTGGCTATGAAATAATGTTCAGTCAGGGAAATGAAAAGCGGATTTCCAGGCACTCCAGGAGGCAGCACCTTCCAGTACAAGAGACACTCGGGGGAGAGGCACTAATGGCTTTGAAGGGTTTAAACATTTACCGAAGAGCAGGCTGGATGTGGTCTCTGTGATTTCCTTTCCCCTGGCTCCTGGGAAGTCTAGGGTTGTTTCCCTTAACTTCCCCACACAGGCACTGCCATAGACTGAAATGTCTGCTGTGGGTTCCTTGAGAATAAGCGGCTCCCCTGCAGTGACCCACTGCCTCAAATGGAGACTGAAGATCGGGCAGATGTCCACTCACATTCCCCGGGTTCAACGTGGCAGTTCACTCCCCAAAGCTGGTGCCCCCAGCCCATCATGGGGTGCTGCCTCCATTCAGACCCTGGGTTTGCAAGAGTCACAACCCACAAGTTCAGAGGGACATGGACCCTCGTGGGGCAGGTATGGATCTGACCCTGGCACTCACCATGTTGCCTCCAGCACCTTCTATGGAAGCACAGGCACAGGGGTGGGTGAACCCAGGGGAGAGCCCCCCTCCTCTTCACCAGCCTTTCCAAAGTGTTGTTTACAAGTCACATTTTCCATTTCTTACGTCAGCCCAGGAACTGCTGAGGAATTCAGTGCAACAGAGGGGGATCGGACAGCCCTGCTGCTGCTGGCACGCTCGCGGCACGTGCTGACCCTCCTCCTGCTCGCTTGGCCCTGCTCCATGCAGGGAGGATGCGTCGGTGGTTGGCGGTGATGCCTTTAGCAGCCCGGATGGGAAGCACACGCTTTGCCCGTGCAGTCATGCGGGAATGAGGCACAGACAGGCTGGGAGGGTGGATGCCTTTGGGAGAAGCTGGCTGAGAGCCTGGTGCTCTGCCTGCACGGAGAGCCCTGCCTTCAGGTTCCTCTCCGCTTTGCAGGCAGGCTTGGTGACAGTCGCCAGCAACCCATGGGAGCTGCACCAGGTTTCCTCTTCCCCGTGTGCCTGTTGCCCAGTCACCCCTCCTCTCCTTCTGTTCCTTCCTGACCCTTCCCAGCACCTGGCCAGACCGGAGAGACCTGTGTTCGTTGTGACAATTGCATGCAGATCCAGGGATGAAAGGTCCTGCAGGATCTGGTGTCTGGGATCCCAAAGTTTGCCCAGTTTTCTAAGAGGGACCCCGGTTCCTTGGCATAAGCAGTTAGACAGCCTTTCCAGTGCAGGAGCGTCAGCAGGAAAAAAAAATCCTGAACTTGCCGTTCCAATTTCCTCTTTCTGTTTCTTGCAAAATGCCCTCTTGCCTCCTCCCCAGCCTGTCTTCCCCACAGTCTGCCTTGCTTGTCATAATTATGGACCTGATCCTATACATGCAACCCTGGCAGACCTAGAGCCAGCTCAGTCTCCCTAGGTTAGAGATTTTTTACTGCTAAATGCGAGTTGGTCTGAGGCTATTAAAGCAAGTATTGAATAAAAATCCTGTCTCTCTACAGGTCTCGTCAAAGCAGAGGACAAGGCAAAAGCCCATCGAGCCAAGAAGTTGGAGGGGAACACCAACACGGAGGAGCTGAAAAAGAAACCTCCAGGAGCTGGTGTGAAGAAGGAAGTAGCCGTGCATCAACCAGCAGGTGAGGCTGATGGAGGCAAAGCACAGGCAGCAGCTCTGTGTGCAGCTTATCCTCTGCTCTGCTCCAAGCCTGTCCCCACCTTCAAGCCATGGTCCCCACCTTCACCTGCAGCCAGTAGTCCCTGCACCCCTCCTGGTTCAGCGGGCTGTTTGCTGGGTGAGTTTTCTAGCAGAGTTGCAAGCAGAAGCAGCACAAAATCAGAAGTAGGAGTGCACAGCTTCTGCCTGTGTGAGGTGTAGCACAGATGTGGGAACAGCCGCTGCTCCTAAAACACTGGTGCAGCCACAACTGGTGTCCTGACAGGGGTACCTTACCTTCTCTTCACGGCCAGGACAGACCGCTGCGAGTGGTGGGAGTTGATAGCCAAATCCTGGTTCCACCTGGCTTCACTGGGACCACAGTTTGGGTCAGCACCGGGGACGATGGCGTTCTTCTAACATCATCTCCATGAATGATGTCAGTACATAACTGTGGGCATGATTATGTCTTGCCCAAGCCTCCGAGGTGCAGCCTACACCCTAGCACAGGTTGCTGACTTTCCCTGGGAGCTCTGACGGCAGGAGGAACACAGGATGTGCAAGATAAACACAGCTGCAATGCCTTGCACTGCTTTCAAATTCAAATAAACGACTCTCTGATCTCACAGCCATGCAAGGGCATCTAAATAAACAGACTTGGAGGATTTTGTTCAGACCGGGCTTCCCTTGCTGGAAGCCCAGTGCTGTTGTGCTGAGAATGCGGTGTGAACTCTGGACCTGGGAGCAGGTTTTGGCCCCACGTATCTCTTATTTCGGGTGTTTTTTAAGCCAGTCACAGCCATTCAAATAAACAGATGCCTGGAAGCTAGCGCTGCCCTAGCTGCCTGTATGTCTGCCAGGAAGAGGATTGCCAGGGAACCTTTCCAGGCTCCCGTCCGGATGGAGCCGAGACACTCACCTTTGTTTCACTCCCGCTGATTGTTTCATTTGGCAGGGGGCAGTTATTCCACGCAGGGCAAGATTGTGTGGCCCGAGGCATCGTCACGTTTGACCTCTGTGTGCAGGCTAGCAGTGGGGTTGGGAAGGTGAACCTCCTTTTCCCCATGAAATGCCAGCAGGTCAGGTAACTCCACATAAAGTGGCCCAGTGACCCAGTTTGTTCAGGCAGCTGCAGGAGCTGTGGGGCAGGCAGAGCTGCAAGTGCCTGCGTGGTTTGTGTCCCATTTTGGCTTGGCCCATGTCTGGCAGAGCATTGCTCTTTTCCTTTAACATCAGGAACTTTCCCCACTTCAGTGCCTTTCAGCGTAGCAAATCAAGGCTTACGACAGGGGGCAGGTTGCGGTCTCTGCAGCTGGGTGTAACACCTCTCTCCTCTCCCTCGCCAGCAAACCCCGAGGACCAGTGGCAGCGGGAGATCAGCGAGAAGGGAGAAGTCGCCTGTCCAACCTGCAGCGTTATAACCAGGAAAACAATTGTGGGGCTCAAAAAGCACATGGACGTCTGCCAGAAAGTAAGGACTTGCTTTATTCAATTACATGCATATGGATTTTGGAGGGGAATGGATGTGTACGTATGCCACTTATAAATGTGTATTCGTGCTCCTAAAACCAGTTCTGGGCTGTGTTTGATAGACTACTTGCTAGTCAGCTTCAGAGAGCTGGCTGCTTCGCATCGTTCAGAGGGATTTGGACACCTAATTCTCAGTGGTTCTGAATCCCTTTGTGGTCTGGGCCTCTCGTCCCGGTGTCTCCAGCAGAGTCGGGTATTTCTGGTAGCTAAACGAATAATTTAAAGGCTGGAGAGATTGTTGGGATTGTCTTTAACCTGGCCTTCTCCGCAGTCCTGGCTGTAGGATTTTGGTGTGTGCGCCATGCCTTGCATCAGGCCAGATAAATTGTGGTTGAATGAAAGCACGTCTCGGGGAGACACCAAGCTTGAATGTGCTCAGGCAGGCTGTCAAGACGCAGGAGTTCAGTAATGGTGCGGTGAAAAATTATCTCTTTGCCACACCACCATCCATCAGAGCACAGGACTATGTCTTCATCCGTCACCTGGCACAGTGCAGAGCTGTCGCCACAGAAAGCCAACGTGCGATCGATGCCTCCCACTTCGAAAATGTGTGGCTGGGCTTTGATTCCACGTTCATTTTCTGTAAATGCCTCCTCAGCCTTTGCCTCACTATTTATACAGCAGTGGGAGGCTACTCTCCTTTTCAAACTCCATACTCCATCAATGCAGGGCAGAATCCTGCCTCCTCTGACATCCTCCTGGCTTCAGTGGAGTGGGGATCTTGGCCATCACTGCTCATATCTCCTGCACTTTGGAGCATCTCCCAAGCCAGGCAGGCTCCACGCAGGCTGCACAGTCAGACGGCCAGCCGGTTGTGACTCTGCCGTAGCAGTCAGGCCTGTCTTCCCTGCTATAAATAGGCCTGTGGGTGTTCAGCCGAGGAATTGGGGCTCTAGCCCTACGAGCGGATGTTTTGTCACCCTTCCCTGGGAGGGACCATCCTTGCTGGGGCTGGCTGTGCCGCTCCAGGAGCTGGAGGAAAAGGATGTGCAGGCTCCCAAAACTCTTATCAAACAACAGAGGTTGGTTTGTCCATTCCTTGCTTGTCACTAAGCAGTCCGCCCTGTTTCCTTTGGGTTTGGAAAGGGAATAAGGGATGGAGATGGTTGCAACATGCTTGGGCCTGAAGGAGATGAGTGCAGGTTTATCCTCCCAGCATCCCAGGTGGGAGGGCTTCTTAGAATATGGACCTGGCATGGTCTTCGGTGTTGACCGAAGGAGTAAACCCCAAATTGGCTGGCATTGGCATCTGGTGAGTCAAGGAGCTTTTAGCATTCACCTTGTTAGGATCAAGCGCTTGGGTCTGGAACAAGATTCACCGATGGGAGCACAGGTACAAGTGAGTCATTCCCAGCTGGGTGCAGTGAGTTTGTTCTTCCATTTCCCCAGAGCTCCAGGATGAGGAGGGATTCCCATCGTCATTCCCTCTCCAGCTTCTAGCCCAGGCTTGATTGAAGGGGAAGTGGTGAAGGTGGAGCATCAGCCAGGCAGGATGAGCAGGAATAGGGCAGTGGCTCCCTGTCGAGACATCCCGTCTCTTGGTGCCCCGAGCGTTCACCTCGAGTCAATAAATTCTGGTACCTGCCCCGGCAAAAGTCATGATCTGCTTACTCACTTTGCAAGTTCCCTTTGTACGTCAGTGTGTGCATTTAATGCATCTCCCCAGTCACTCAGGAGGCCAAGTCGGGTCAATCTGCAGAGCAGTATGAGGCGGGAAGTATTCTGCTGTGATCGTGTCCAGGAGCATCTTAATTTCAAACAGCCCAGACGCCCAGAAAGTGTATTGTACGCCAGCATCTGTCGTAGTTAATAGGGCTGCAGAGCACAGTCCGCTAACATGTTGGTAGATCAAAGCTTTTTCTCTTTCCTAACCCTTTAACAGGAAGACTAAGACACCAGGTCCAGATGTTTCCAGCTAGTGGGGCTTTAAATCTACATCCAAAATGAAACGTTTTCCAAAAATTGGGGCATGTGGGTTTGATAACAGTATCCAGGACAACAGAGAGAAAACTCTGAGCTGCAGACTGGGGTTGGGATGACGGGCAGGGGCACTGCATTGCCTGCTGGGTCCCACCACTGGGTACTGCTGCAGCAACAGCTGCCCATGGGGCTTATTGACAAGCAGCAGCTGCCCTCGGAAAAATGAACGGTGGAGCATGGCCTCCATGGTGACTTGCCTTTAATTCCTTCAGCTGCAGGATGCCTTGAAGTGTCAGCACTGCAAAAAGCAGTTCAAGTCCAAAGCTGGGCTGAATTACCACACCATGGCTGAACACGTCAGCAAGGTAAGAGAGCTGGGCTGCTCTCGTCTCACGCCTCGTTTCTCGGTGCAGATGCAGAAGACGACGTGATCAGCAGTCCGCTTTCCTTTGTCTTTGTAAAGGAGGGATTCACAACACTGTCTTTGCAGCATTTCACGTACTGCTCAGTCCAGACGGTGCCCTTCCCCCTTCCCTGCCAAGCAAAGCCATTCCTTCCCAGACAGCTAGTTAGGCTCATGTTGATCCCGGGGAGTAGGGCAGAGGACTGAAAAAATAAAGCAGGATTTCAAATCCCAGAATGGGGGAAGATTCAGTGAGTATAGTGAAGGCGGATTTTAAGTGGCAAAGCTCTGCCTCCAAAACTGCGCCCACAAATCCAGGACTGATGGGTTCTGCCTTGCACAAATCTCAAAATCCAGTCTTTAGCTCTCCACTGCGCATGTGAGAAGTAGCCACAAAATTTATCATGAATAAAATCTGGCAGGCACCAATTTAGATGCTGTTCTTAAAAATCTGGTCATGTACATCCGCGAGATAGCAGGGCAAGGCATAACTGTACTTCTACACGTCCTGTGCTTACCAGTTGTGACTTGTCTTACACCTGTGCGTTAACCTCCTGCTCTTCAGTCTGGCTGGTGAATCCTCAGGGTGGGAACTGCTCCTGGGTTTCTCAGCTGGCCCTTTGGGTGCAAGCACAGGAAAGGCATGAGCAGATCTGGCACGTAACGGCGAAGGCGTTGGCATGCGGTAAGGCAGTGCGAGATCCAGATCTTCTCGTGAGAGGTTCCCCCCCGGCCAAGGGCAGCTCCTGTGAGGCAGATGTTTACCACCCCCTCCTGGCACAGAGGACATGAGTAAATGGTTCATTCTGTTGCTTCTGTTACTTCCTTATTTCCAGCCTGTTCCTGTGGAAACCGCTGGACTTGGTGAACAGAAAGAGCGGGAAAGGCTGAGGAAAGTGCTAAAGCAGATGGGAAAACTGAAATGCCCCAATGAGGTACGAGAACGATTCCTGTTTCTCGTTCTGTGAAAAGGTGGAAGGAGTGAGTCCTGATGCAGAGGGGGACTTGCATTCTCCAGGCATCCCTTGGCACATGCTTGACTTTTCCACCTTAGCTGAGCCATCCCGGTCCCCATCCCGCTGGCTCCGTGTGCTCCAGCGCTGGGCTGTCCCAGCGGGAGGGTGGGCGTTGGGCAAGTTGAGGAGTGCCGAGGGGCAGGTTCTGCCTCCTGAACTCAGGAAGGGGCACAGCCGGCGCCGGCTGTTCTGTGCACAGCATAAAACTAAGCCAAACCACACCACCAAACGCTCACGAGCTGGTTGCAGACAAGGCACGAACAGGTGATGGGGGCGTGTGGCAGAGGTTTGTCCCCGCGGATGCTTTACTCTCCGTGCAGGCAGTGCCTCCCCAATACCTTCCCCTCCTGCTGCCCACCGTGCATCTGTCCGGAGCGCTCTGTTGGTGCGTTGGGGCACATAGTGCCAGGGAGGGGGACTGCTCCCCCCAACCCTCCGTGGCACCGTCAGTGCCCCGTGCATGGCTCTTCGGGGGAGAGGGGCCGGCCAGCGATCCCCTGTCGCTCAGAGGGGACGGGTTGGCGGAGCTCCTGTGCGGAGGGGGCTCTTCGGGACATTTTCCTCCCCAGAGCAACAGCACGCCGACCGTTTCCGACATGGGCACGTGAAGCCCCAGCCCTCCTTAACCCTCCCCTTCTCCCCATCTCCGTAGGGCTGCGTGGCCAACTTCTCAAGCCTGATGGGCTACCAATACCACCAGAAGCGGTGTGGGAAGCAACTCGCCGAGGCCGACAAGCCTGTCTTCAGCTGTCCCCACTGTGGCAAGAAGTACAAATCCAAGGCTGGCCACGACTACCATGTGCGGTCAGAACACACGGCCTCGGTGAGCCCCCCGCCCGAGGAGCGGGGCCATCCCCCCCCGGGGGTGACTGCAGAGCTGCAGAGCCTGTGGGCAGGACAGAGCCGGGCAGGGCCGGGCCGGGCAAGGCAGGTGCAGACGTTGGACCGATGTTGTTTTCTCCCTCACGTCACTACGCGCATGTGTTGGGGGGGAACGGGCTACAGCTTCCTCCGCTTCTCCAAAAAAGCAAGATGCTGCGTTTATGAGAGCGGAGCGGTCGGCAGCATTCCCCTTCCCTGGTGCCCGCAGGGCTGTGCTCCAGCCCACCCTGCATCCATGCTTTGTGGAGAAAAAAACCAGAGCTCTGGCCGCTCCCTCAGCAGCAAGCAAGTGCCAGCTGCTTGCCAGCGCTGGGGTGGCAGGATCTGTCCCTGGGGAGCATCCTTTTCTGTTCTGTTGATCCCTACTGACAGTACATCTGACGCTAATAACTCCCTAACTCTAATAAATGGAGATGTTTATACACACGGGAGCGTGGAAGGACACAATCAGTCTAGTGCATGGCTGACTGCTGGGCTGAGGGAGGCGGGGGTGCTCCCCTTGTTCCCAGCTTGGGTGCAGAGGGATACTGGTGTCTCTGCAGCCCCCTCCTGCACAAAGCAGGTCTGCAAATGCACAGCCCAAACCCCAGCATCCCTATGCCAGGGCTGGAGAGCTCACCTCTTCTCCCCTCGCCATGCCCTTGCTGACTCTGTCTCTATTGCAGCCTCCTGAGGAGCCAGAGGTGAAGCCGGAACCTGGCCCCATAGAAGATTTCGAAAGGACCCCGAGCGGCCGCATCCGCCGGACATCGGCCCAAGTAGCTGTCTTCCACCTTCAGGAGATCGCAGAGGACGAGCTCGCCAAGGATTGGACCAAGCGGAGGATGAAGGACGACCTGGTGCCTGAAACGAAGCGGGTGAGAAGCCTTTATTTCTCCTTGTCTTTTTTGCACTAGCTGTACACGGAGATCCTGGGATGCTAGCGTGGCCCCAGCTGGCTGAGGGCTCATATGTCTCATTTTCTGTGCCTTAAATCAATTAGTGTGATGGCAAATTTATTGCTAAAGAACCAGCTCAGCACAGGCTGAGCCCCAGTGGTCTGGAGGTTCCCTACAAACCTGGCAGGAGGCAGCTTTGCCCTTTCCACTGCCAGGACCCAAATCTAAATGAAGCAGAAGGTGGTGCTTTGTGTGCAGTGGAGAGATCCAAATCCAGCCCAGAGGATGTTGTGGAAGGAGGTCAGTTCTGGTCCGTGCTCAGCAGTAAAGTAGGGGCTGGCAGCCAAGAGGAGCACGTGAAGAGAGCAGAGGTCGAATCTGAAATGATATTCCTTGCACTGTCAGAGAGCAAAGATGCCCCAGGCGGTATTTCCTCCCATCCATCTCTCTTCCTTAATTTTTGGGAGATGCTTTCCTGGAGGTAAAGAGCCTGCAACACCTCCAGAGCAGTGCTCCTGCGAGCAGAGGAAGCCGGAGCGTGGAGGCAGGGCTGAGCCCTGCAGTCTCCAGCAGCGATGCACACGTGGCCCGATGCTGTGGGATCTGTGCGGCCAAAGTCGGTGCCCTGGCAGTCTTGAGCTTCGTGGAGGCATTGGAGTGAAGTGTTAAATCAGATGTCCCTCCTGGCTGTGGGAGGAGGGATTCCTGGGAATGTCCCAAAGCTGAAATTCCCTCCAGGAGCGCGCCTTCTGAACCATAAAAGGAATGAAGCAGCAGCAAATCATAAACCTTTTCAGTGTAAAAGCGAATAAAGAGAGGCAGTCAGAGTTTTTTTTAATCCTATGGTCAACACTTTTTGTCCAGCGCCAGGACTCAACACAGAGCCATCCCGCAAGTCTCTGCACAAGCTGCAGCCTGTGTCCTGAGCAAGTAACGCTGCAGTTAAGTGCCAGGTCTTTTCCTTGCTCTGAACAATTGGGCATCTCTTGTCTAGTGCTCCGAAATGCAGCCGGAGCAGGATATTGGGCATGTTGCAAAGATGGGCGTGAGGAGCAGAGGGCAGCAGGTTAAAGCTTTGCCACAGCAGGTGCCTCTGCCATGAGCGTGCCGAGTGCGGGACAGCCCCAGCCCAAGGGACCTGCCTTGAACCAGGAGAACAGCCCAGAGCCAGCCTGGGGAAGGGCTGCGACTCACCCCAGGAAAATAGGTGGCACAAGAGCAGAGCTTCAGCCGAAATGCCTTCCCGCTGCTGCAGCCTGTCCCACGCTGTCCTGGCACGTGTGTCTTCTCAGCCCACGTGCCACCATCGTTCTACAGAGACCTGGAGGAGCTCAGCCTGACGCAGCTCCCAGTCTGCACGCAGTGGGCAGGTGAAAAACCAGCACACAAACAAACCAGCCTCCTCTTTACCCACCTTGGCATCCTGGTGAGGTGGCTGGCACAGAAAGGGATCCGGCCACGGTGCTGCCGTCTGCCTTGGAGCAGAGCTGGGGGTTTTAGGGCCAGAACTGGTTGCAGACTTGTAAGGTGCCCATGTGCAAGCTGACATACAAAGGCATTGTAAAGGTCTCAGCTGCTGGCATAATTGCCCTGTGAAATGCTGTTTGTGGTGGTGGGGTTTTTTAAGGGATATTTCCTCTGTTCAGAGTCTAATTGTTGAAGATTGAGCCCCATCTCAGTGCTAAAAACCAAAGAGAATTCCTGTGAGGTTGGCGGAAGCAGGTTTGCCTTGAAGATGGGCAAGAGGGGAGTTGGACTAGCTCCCAGGTGGCAAAACAAGGCTCTTGGGCTGGAGGGTCGGGACCTCGGGCCCTGCATGGGCTGCTCTCCCCGGCAGTGTGCTGGCCGTGTGTCGCACAGATGGATTTCAGAGGAGGTCAGTGCCGTGGGAGAATACGTATGTAACTGTGAGTGTGCCTGCGGGTATGTCTTGCAGCGACTGTCACGTTCCCTTGACAACACTCTAAAATATAATCTGTTCAGTCTATGACATTTTTTCTCGATGAGTGATGCTGGAAGGAGGTGGGAGGCAGGTTCTGCCCAGGGAGGCTGGTGGGAGCTTGCTGACTTCAGCACACTTTGTGCTGCTGTGCTGAGCAGCGTCTTGCATCGCTCAGGACTGATCTACATTTACAAGTTGCTTCAGTTCAGGGCGTGGAAAAAAACCTCCCAGCTGCGAGCGTCTCAAAACACACCAGCGAGCTCCCAGTTTGACCCTGTTACAGCCCCAAAAGGAGCCCTTCCCTCAGAACTGGCTTTGGCCGCGCTGGCAGGACAGCTCTGTGGCAGGTCCAGCCCCAGGCAGCGCGGGAGGCTCGGAGGAGCGGGCAGCGTCCCCATGTCCCCATGCCACTGCCCGGCCGAGGATGTGTGGTGGCCGTCCCTCCAAGGGAGCTCACAACACCGAGCCACCGGAGCGGCAGAAAGGCAAACAAACAGCAGTTAACTGTGACCGGGATGGTAGGACTGATGGTTCCAAGAAGAGCTGCCATGCCACCGCCTCTTCTTCCCACGGGCCGTATCCAGCCATTGGGAGTACGCTGCCAGACCCACAGACCCCCCTCGCTGGCTTGGACCTGGAGAGAGGTGAGATGTCAGGGATCGGCAGCAGATTTCAACTGCTCCTGCACCATCTCAGCAAGACCTGGGGATTTCCAGGGTCCCAGAGGGACAGATGCTTCCCAGCTCTGATCTGCAACCAGTGATGGCTGGATGTACCCGGACTTGCTGCAGCGCAGGACCAGCTCCATCCCTGAGCAATCCAGTTACCGACTGGTCCCAGCAGTCAACGTGGATTTCAAGGGAGCTGGTGAAGAAAGCCACCCCTCCTCTCCCTCCCTTTTCCAGGCAGCCAAGCTTTTCTCCAAGGGAAGGCAAGCAACTCCTCAACAAACCGATGGGATACCGGGGTTTGCAGCCTCCCGGCAGGCACGACCCCACTGCAGCCCCTGCTCCGGTGCCTGCCCTCACAGCCACATGGCAGCCGGTCCTGGCCGGGGAGAGGGACGCTGGGTTTGGATCCCGTTGGTGGCCCGTGGTGGGATGTGTTCGCCTTTCCCCGGGAGGACAGATTCCTTCGCACCAAAGCAATGGCATTAGAATAAACGATTGCTGTTCGATCCCAGGCCCTGCGCTGCCTTCATTCTGTACTAACCAGATCCAGCATTTCTAAATATACACTGGAGTCTTATTTTCTCGCTCCGATCTTTATTTGCCTCTGGATAAGCTGAAACAGATGGAGTGTTTCACAACGGCTGCTTGCTGGGGATGTCAGATGGGGAAGGGCACACCCCTGCTGCTCTTCTGGGAAAAATCCCCTTTCCAGAAGCTCCATGAAGATGATGCTGATCCTCCGACCCTCCTCTGGCCTTTGCTGGGGCCATCGCCTGCCTGTAAGCAGTCTCAGGGCTGCTGCAGAAGGAGTGAGAGGCCAGCAGGTTCCCAGCTTGTTGGCCTGGGCAGGCGGTGGTGAGCTCTGGGATCTTTCAGAGGATGATGCCCGTACCCATTTTGGAGACCAAACTGAGAGAAACATCCTCCTCAAGCAGAGGGAAGAGACATCTGAGAGGCGAGAGGGGAGAAAACACCGTGGAAATCCCACAATTTCATGCTGTGGTGCTTTCCCTGTAGAGCTGGAGGTGGAGTTGCTTGTTTCAAGGTGCTTTGTGTTTCAGGCTTTGTGCTGGAGGTGATGGTGGGCTCCTGCAGCCCCAGCAGCTGCTGTGCCGCACAGGGAGGGATGCAGAGCTGCTCCCTGGGGTGCAAGGGCACCCCGTTTGCCTCCTCATGGCTCAAGATCTGAGTGTTGCCACATCCCCACGGAGCCGGGTTGCTGCATGGTGGGGTGACAGGGGTCCGGAGCGAGGGGCTGTTGTAAAGCTAAAAGGGAAAAATCATCTCCAGGCCTTGAGTTTTTAAGAAAACCCATCCTGGAACCAGGATAAATTCCAGAGCAGAAAAGCCTGGCTTGAGTTTGTCCCCCAAAACAATGGCCCTGTGATCCAAGCGGGAGCTGGGCTGAGCCCTGTGGACTCATGTCACTGGTGGGCCAAACCAGATCCCAGCTTCAGCTGCGGACCCAGAGCTCAGCAGGGCCGAACCCGTCCTTCCTCCCATTGCTCAGCAGCGCTGGTGTGGTGTGACCCAGCTGCCCGGAGCCACGTACGGGACCCGGCTGCCGGCCAGCACCCCTGGATGTGTTTTGGCTTTGCCTCCCGGACGGCATCAGCCACGGTTTCCACGGGGCGATAGGAGAGCCGTGCCTTGCGCTGGGGACCTCGGTAAGGCTTCCAGGGGCGCCTGTTGGCCGGGGCCAAGGCAGCCTGCATGGTTCTCATTTACTGCAATATATTTTGGGGAAGGGGAGAGCTGTCTAGGGAGCGGAGAGGGTTGAAATATGAAAGTTAATTAAATAAAACCGTCAGTCAAAGAAAACAAGCCTTCCCACCCCAGCATCCTTCGACTGTTCAGAAGAGATGGGCTGCAGCCAAAACCAGTTATAGTCGTTTAATGATTTGGCCATGAAGATTTTCACTTACAGGCTGTTTGAGGAAAATAAATGGAAAAAAAATATATTCCATGCCTGGGGCTCCCTCTTAATAGAGACATAAAGATGACTTTGACATTCCCAGAACCACAGCGCCCGGGGAAGACATGGGATTTGCATGTTATTGTGGAGGGCTGTTGGAGGAGGGTGGGAAGGGATTTTTCTCTGGAGTGGGAAGCCGGAGCAGCAGAGTCCGCATCTCTGAACGTCCCCCCTCGTCTCCTCCCCGAGGACGCACAGAGGGAGAGGTTGTTGCTGGGGCTGTGTGCAGTTACCATTAATGTTTGCTCATTTGTGAGATTGATTGGTTTTTAATTAAGGAGGCCGTTTGGCATCCTGGCTCTCAGTATCAATGACAAAAAGGGACTCCTGTGTTCTCTCCCGGAGGCGGCATTGCCTTCCCCAGGCAGGGGACCAAGCGGTTGGTGGATGCACCATCCCAGAGCTTCAAAGAGCTCTGCTGGCATCTCCCCCAGCCGCGAAGCACGACAGAATAGCAGCACGCTGGGGCTCAGGGGATTTTTCCACATCCGTCCTTAGCAGCGTTTGTAGCACCGTTTCCCAAGACCCTTTGCCCCTGCCCCTCGCGCGAAGCCCTGCTCTCCCCGGACTCCCTTCTCCTCCGGCTGTGCCCCGCCACATGCCGAGGTGGGGGCTTGTGGATCCCTTAAACGTGAGTGGAAACGAGCCGTTGGAGGTGTGTGATCCCCTTAACCGTGGGTGGAAGCGAGCCGTTGGTATCTGTGAGCCCTCCACATCCCAAGCCCTCAGTGGGAGCTCCCCTTTGCAGGGAGGTTTGGGAGCAGCCTGTTTTGGGGGAAGGTGGACAAAGGCCAATTCACAAGGTTATCAGTTCAGGAAAAGTCACAGCTGGAAAAGAGATCCAGCCAGCTGCTTCCCCGCCACGTCAGAACTGCACGCTCTGGGTCCTAGGGGCACGTTTCAAAAACAGAGCCATCCCAAGCCCTCAGTGGGAGCTCCCCTTTGCAGGGAGGTTTGGGAGCAGCCTGTTTTGGGGGAAGGTGGACAAAGGCCAATTCACAAGGTTATCAGTTCAGGAAAAGTCACAGCTGGAAAAGAGATCCAGCCAGCTGCTTCCCCGCCACGTCAGAACTGCACGCTCTGGGTCCTAGGGGCACGTTTCAAAAACAGAGCCTGGGTTTGCACCTCTCTGCGAGCACTGTTTGTCCGTGCATCCTCCCCAGGCAGCGCGGATGCGGTGATGCAGCCATGCCCCGCACTCGGAGG
>NW_009628482.1:24773-25195 GCF_000690535.1 Cariama cristata
ACCCAGCCCTGCTCCGACTTGGGGCAAGTTTGGGACTCGGGAGCCAAGCAACGTCCATCGGTTCTAGGAGAGCTCGCTAGGTTGGGCTGGGAGTTGTGCTGACGTGGTTGTGCGGCAGGCGGGCAGCTCAGATTGCAGGCAGAGCAGCCCGGTGTCCCCTGCAGACCTTGCCACGGTGGCATGGTGACAGGCAGAGACCAGCCCTGCAGGTAGGGCCAAGCACGGCGGTCGGGAGGCTCGGAGATGCCACAGCCGCATTTGCTTGTGCTGAACATGCAGAAATGGAGTTGGGAAGGCCGGCCCGCTATGCTAAGCCTCAAAAGTCGCTAATAAAGTGGTAATTAAAAGCACTTGGAAAGAGCAGCCCTGCCAGAAGGAGAGGCAGAGACACAAGAGCCTTTCATTGTTTACAGGGTTGGGCC
>NW_009628482.1:25290-29871 GCF_000690535.1 Cariama cristata
CGGTCCGCCACGAGGCACCAAAAACGCTGGGTCTGGGCCTGGGCCTGGCCCCGCGATGGGGCACGGACCCAGGAGCAGGAGCCTCCCCTCACCCGTTTGCCAGCGTGGTGTGGAGGTGGCTGCGGTGCCGGGGGCTCCTGCCCTGCTCCTTTCCCGCAGATGCCCCCCAGCCCAGCTGCCACCTCGCCCGTGGCACAGCAGCAGGCAGAGCCACCCCCCTGCTCTGCGGTGCCCGGGGGGGGCAGATGACATCTCTGGGGAAGTCTCCCAACTGGTTCTCGGCTCTGATTCACTTCTCCTTCGGGCGGGGGGGCAAGACCCATGCGAAGAGCGAGGACTCCACCACGGACCGGACTGGTGTGTGCCGCTCTGCTAATTGTCTGCTATTGTTTGCAGCTCAATTACACCCGACCGGGGCTTCCAAAGCTCAATCCGAGGCTGCTGGAAAACTGGAAGAACGAAGTGAAGGAGAAGGGCCGCATCAACTGTCCCAACAACGTAAGGACCGTCTCTGTTCTTCTCCGGGCTGGCTGGTCTCAGTCTGCAGGAGGAGGGGCAAGTTTTTGGGGCAGAAACCCGCCAAAGCCAGGTTCTTGTTGGGCCCTGGATGAAGCTGGCAGTGATGCTCAGACCCTCGTTTCACCTCCTCTCCCTGGGGTTGCTGCTGTGCCTGGTTGAAGCATGTCCCACCTTTGGGACCCTCCTGGTGTGCTCAAGCCGGTGGGCTTGGGAACTGGGCCACCCTCTCCCAAGGCGCCCGCGGGCTGATGGCTCAGCATTGCCCAGTTCGGGCTCTGGAGCTGCCTTTGGGAAGCTCCTGAGATCCGGCCGGGGCGAAGGCTGCATGCTCTGTGTTCAAGAGCCTTTTTATGCAGAGAACCTGCTTTTCCCAGAGCGAAGCAGGGACTGGTTTTAAGCCATTCTTTTTAAAGCCGTGTGACAGGCAAAGACCTCGGGGACATAGTGTGTGCGCTTCATCTTGCTGTAAAACGCAGCCTTGGCCTGAGCTGGTGGGGAGGTGAACTCCACCCTTGTGCTGGGCTGTTGATTTATCATCTGAAACAAAGTCTTGCTAACGGGAGTTTTGAACGTGGCTGTTACCGCAAGGCCGGGGGAGACGCGCTGGCTAATTAATGTCATACACAGGCACTTTGAAAAGACGTTGCTCAGAAACTGGTCATGCTGCTGCCCGGGTGATTTCTCTTCTCCGTTAAGCATCTGCTGTGGCTCCAAGAACTCCTGTAGCCCAGCAGGACCTCCCGACGGCTCACAAATGTACGTTTTCCACGGAGACGTTTAGGGGAGATGTTTTTCAGCCCATTGCAGAGAGATGTGGCCACATGACTCCCATTAGCACTAATAGGAAACGTGTGACCAGAGCCCTCCGTGTCTCACAGAGCGTTAACCTCACGCTGCGTAGCCTGGACCGGTGGCCTTGCTGGCACAGCGGGCTCCTGGCCCGGCACAGGAAAGCACGGAGACGAGGAGGGATTGTGGCAAACCCTGCTTTGTTTCTTCCCGCAGTGCTGTGAAGCCATTTACTCCAGCGTCTCGGGGCTGAAAGCTCACCTGGCCAACTGCAACAAGGTAGGTCCCTCTTTTTACAGCCTTGGCTCAGAGGTGGGGCTGGGTTTTGGTTTTCTCTCCCCCCTGGCTTGTTTGGAAGCAACAGGCCGAGGCACAACAGCACAGGTTAAAGGATCGTGGCTGCTGGGAGGGCTGGCCAAGAAATGCCGCTGCCCATTGAGCTGTCACCACTCAGCCCGTTGTCGCACCATCCCCGTCTGTTTGCTGATGCTCAGCACTGTCCTCCTGGGCAGGATCAAACCCACAGCCACAGGCAGATGAAGGCAGAGAAGCTTGAGCTGAGCAGATGTGATGGAGGGGATTGGGCTCTCATCCCAGCCTTGGAGGAGAGGTCTTGCAACACAAACGTCTCACCCGAGAGCCCAGACCTCTGACACCCCGAGTGCCTCGCAGACAGAAAACCCGCGCCTCCCTCGCCCCCCCCCGCCCCAGCATCCCGGCCCCACAGCAGCCCCTGCCCAGTTTGGTTCCTGCAGCCTCCGAGTCGTTTATGAGCCCTCAGCTACCCAGTGCGGCCAACACCTCACACGCATTGACCGCAGGAGCTCAGAGCCAGGGAGCTGGGCGTTGGAAGCTGAACATTTCGTGAGGCCGGTGGGAAGCAGGAGTCTTTCTCCGTTGATTTGGGCTGCCCTGCAGCCCCTCCAGCAGCTTCCCCAGCTGGAGGGACACTGGTGCGGTGTCTCCTGGGGATGGAAGAGGTGGCCGGTCTGTGCAGAGACCGGTGCCCTCCCGCTCAATAGAGCAGCGATGCTGCCGGCTGCAGTGAGCTCCGGTGGCCGGCAGCCGCCACGATGGAGGGATCGGGAGCTAGGCGGAGGTCCCTCAAATTGGAACTGAGTAAGAGCTGGTAAAGCTTTATACCCTGAAACATTTCCAGCTGCAGCTTCCATTGAATGGAGCTTCCAGGAGGCAGCTCCAATGCATACCCCGTGGTTATTAAAAACACAAACTCCTGCTCTCCTCCAACACCAACCCTTAATGAGATCGTTTAGCAAATGGGCTGCAGAGATCCGGCAGAAGAAACTGCATTTATAGAGGATAAAAGTGCAAACCCAGGAGACGAGGGCAGTTCCTTTGCTAGCCTGCAGCACCAGGCAGCCCACCAGCAGTCTCCAAGAGAAAACGGAGCCGTTTTGTGGCTGGTTCTGTGCACAGAAAGCAGCCAGGCGTTTGCACGAACATTTTCATTAACTGCAGAGCTGCACCCTCCAGGTCCGGCGAGTCTGGCATAGCCAGGACCGGGTGTTGGGGGTCAGCACTGGGAGAATTTGCTGCTTTGTGTCCCCCAGGCGCTGCTGTCAACGGGACTCTTGCCCTTACAGAGGATTTAGTTTGGGATTGAATACATGTGCCACCAAATCTGGCGTAAATCACAGCCCCTCCAGAGCTTGCCTGTGATTTCTGTTGTAAAATCCTGCAGAATTGGTTGAAATACATCAAGCCTTACCTATGGTGGAGGATGCTCCCCAGCAGCACCCCATCTTCTGCGGGGAATGATGCGCCAAGATGATTTTTGCCCGAGTATTTCTGAAGCCAACCTGCAGCGGGGCCAGGCCTGCCCGCCTCCTGCCTGTTCCTGAAATGAAAGACCTGTCTAACTCCAGATTTACAGCACGGAGCCGGCTATGGAGAAATTCCCAGGGAGCACATATATCGCCTGGAGGGGCCCATCCATAAACCCCTCGTCAACAGAGAGCACATTATCTCCCCTGTGCTGTGAACTGCGGCAGAGCCAGGAGATCAGTCATCCCCACAAGGGCTGTAACGACAGAAATCCAGCAGTCGCTGTGTCTCTCTGACAGCATAAAAGGAAAATTAGGTGAGTCTGTTGGACATAAACTACAAAATTACACGGCGATTCAGTCCCAGGAGGTCACAGATCTGCTGACAGTGAGGAAATGGGCTGGTGTGCCCCGTCAGCCTCCCGCACGCCCAGGGACATACATGATGTCAGTGGTAACGTAACAACCGGTGTTGGGGATGCACAGGCAGCAAAACCTGCTGCTCGCTGCCCTCCGGTCTCGTCGGACCCGGGACTACGATGCCTGGCCTGGCGCCACGACAGCCGGCACCACCAGCGCTGCTGCAGCACAACCGGTGCAGGCTGAAATTCAGAGCAGAAGATGCGGTTGTGAGCTGGCCTGGAGCTGTGGGCCGGCAGAGATCTGGTGGTTTAGAAATGAGCATTTATTTTCTGTTGCCTCAAGGTTCAGGCATCAACCTCCCTGCATGGGGAGGGGAGCAGGGCAGGGGGAGCCACCCCTCCAGGGCATTTTCGGCTCTGCTTGGGGCTGCAGGAGGATGCTCTGTCTTGCAGGGGGACCACTCGGTGGGCAAGTACCGCTGCCTCCTGTGCCAGAAGGAGTTCAGCTCTGAGAGCGGGGTCAAGTACCACATCATCAAGGCTCACTCGGAGGTAAGGAAGCAACTGGGGCTGATCCGGGCTGGTCCCTGCTCCGACGTGCCCATCCTCGGGCTGCTCTGGGGCTCCATCCATCCGTGTCTGCCAAGAGCGGAGCACAGCAGCTCCCAGCAGCACCAGCAATGCTGTGACAATCTGGGGGGGAACGTCCCTGTCCCCCTTTGGGTCCCCAACACCCCCAGGCCAGTTGTAGCTGCTCAGTGCTGGCCAGCTTGTCCTCAGGGAGGTGATGCCAGCGGGGCGTGGGGTGGTCCAGGCTTGGGCAGGTGAGGCATGGGTTGTGCGTGCCGGTGCCGGTGCCTGGCCCCAGGATACTCACTAACCCCCGTGTCACCCCACGGACACAGAACTGTTTCCGAACCTCCGCAGAGGCCAGCCGGAAAAAGAAAAGCAGGGAACAGATTTCATCCAGCAAAGAGGAAAAAAAGAAAAGCACAAGCGGGAAGAAAAGGGGGAGGAAACCCAAGGAGAGGCCTCCAGAAATGTCCCCGAAGGGCAGAGAGAGCGTGGCAGCAAAGACTAATCACAAGAAAACCCTCGAGCACTGGGAAGGCTCCCGAGGCAGCTCC
>NW_009628483.1:0-1843 GCF_000690535.1 Cariama cristata
GCTAATGCAGCCCAGGGTGTGGTTGGCCGCCCTTGCTGCAAGGGTGCTCTGCTGACTCATGTTCAGCTAGTTGCCCACCACTAACCCAGGCCTTTTTCTGCAAAACTGGTGCATGGCATTATTCTGTCTCAGGTGCAGAATGTCCCATTTGCATTTGTTGATCTCCATGAGCTTTTATGTCAGCATATTTCTCCAGTTTGTCAAGACCCTTCTGAGTGGCAGCGGTACCCTCTAGTTTATTGGACCCTCTTCCCAATTTGGTGTCATTTCCATCTTTAATTTAATTTTCTTCATTAGGTTTTGTAAAGTATGAGTTACTGTTATCTTTGTTCCACAGAAGAAAGGTTAGTGCACAGAAATACTACAGGATTTATCCAAAACCATGTTGTTTGCTAGAACTGTGTATTGAACATTGGTCCCCTGTGTATAGGGTTGTTTTTTATCCACTAAACTATCCTTTCTCATAGTGACATCTCCTGGGGAGCAAAGAAATAGATTAAGAAATGGTCAGGTTAAAAGGTTGTGCTTATAGGTAAGAAGTATTACAGACTTGCCTGAATCTGGATAGACTAAAGATATCTAGTCTTTTGATGAGGTATAAAGGCCAAAGGGTTTTTTGTTTCTTTGCACCTCTGAATCTGAAGGTCAAATTGGAGTTTGTAAAAGGCCTGTCCAAGATTGATAGCCATTCTTCTGAAAAATATTAGATAAAAGAAAGAGTACTTTACTTTCCTCAAGGAAAAAAAAAAATCCCTACTTTTTCAGCCCTTGAAGTAATTTTCTCCTCCTGCCTTTTCTCCAGTACCTGTTTAGGGATTGTTTGAAGAAATACAAAAGCAAGTTTTTGTTTACTGTGATTTGTTTCTATTCAGATCTTTTAATATTTTTTTCCCGTTAAACAGAATGAGATGGACAGGAATCATAGAATCATAGAATCATAGAATCATTATGGTTGGAAGAGACCTCAAAGATCATCAAGTCCAACCGTACACCTGATGCCACCCTGTCCACTAAACCATGTCCTGAAGTGCCACATCTAAATGTTTTTTGAACATCTCCAGGGACGATGACTCCACCACCTCCCTAGGGAGCCTGTTCCAATGCCTAACGACTCTAAGTCAACTATTAAGTAAAAGACTTGATGAAGATTTGGATGTTCCCAATCACAGACGTGGATTTGCTAGCCAATCTGTCATTCCTATCAGGAAGCCTCACAGACTTGCTGAGGATCGTGATTTTGGTAGGAGCTACTACAGAATGGACTATGATCCTGAGATAAGTGAAGAAATGGACCCTAGATTTAGATGTGAAAGCACTTATGACAGAAGAACTCCCCGCATTTTTTATACTGAAAGGTATTCTTAATTCCATTTTCTCCTTGATTTCTGTCCTGCTTGTTGACAGCCATGGTTTGCTCCCATTGGAAATTAGACAAGATTCACATGTGAAAGCAGGATTTTTGTACTTACTTTAAAAAGGAACTTGGCAATAATTTTTAGAAAAAATATTTTTAGAATTGGACCTGTACCTAAGACTTTACATCATACATTAGGGAACATTTCATATATTATGGCAAACCAAGGATACTAGAGAAATTACCCAGAAGAAGCAGCCCAGAATTCATTTTATGAAGGGTATTTTGCCAGAAAACATGTTAGTATTTGAGAGCAAACCCCTGCGCTGGGAACCGAAGTTTACATGTAGTCTGTAATAGTTATAGCAAGTCAATTTTCAATTCAGATTGCAAAATTGGTTTGAGCTTCAAGTTTTGGTATGTGCCGCTATATGTTAGCTACATGTTAGAAATGTAAAAAAATTGCTGATGGACTGGTTAAATGGTCTT
>NW_009628484.1:0-22911 GCF_000690535.1 Cariama cristata
TCTGGTGATGATATTCATCTTCTCCATCATCAAGAACTAAAGTCAACGCGTGAAATTCTGATCCATCATAAGCTGATGCTTAGACTTCACCTGATCCTTTCTTGAAAAAGAAAAAAAATCTCTTAAACATTGTATAATAATTGCGTTAGCCAGTGTTATGATGCCACTATTCTTTGCTTTTATCTAATTGCATTATGATACAAGGAAGCAATCTTGATTTGTAAATTCTTCAATGACTGCCCTCATCATCAGACCCCCAACACACTTGGGTCCACCAAGTTGTATTTATCCCTCTGACTCAACATGCAGAGGGATGCTTTCTTCCGATGCTGCGTACTAATAGTGTTACAAGACAAAAAAATAGATATTTACAGAAAGAGGCTGTGACAGTAAACAAATGTGCAGAAACACCCAAGAAATTCATCGTTTACATGTGAATGGTGCATGCCTTGAGCCCTCCCATTCCCTGTTATTTCATCTTCTGATTCTCTGGAATGTTAGATACAAGGTAAGATCCCAATGAATGAATACAAAAAAGTAATTAAATTTGAACAGCCTGTATTATCTCTGCACTATTGACTAAACTAAGAAAACATTGAATAAAAGAGTTTGAATATGTACATTGACAGACTTGTTAAGCAATAAGAGAGAAATTGGATTATCCTGAACTAAATACACTTTATTCACAAATATATTGCTTCTTCCAAAAATTCAAAAGAAAACACTAGTTGTTAGAAATGGGGGGGGGGGCAGGGAATGGGGAAGAATATGACCCTGTGCCAGGTAAAAATTCATCCAAAATATATGAAAGTACAAGTAGCTTTGCCTTCATTCTATTTGCTAAATTGTAATACATAGAAGCACTAATCAGGGCAAAATTTTTTAAAGTTCAAGAGACACCGCAAGTGGTCAAATTAGAAACTGGATTCCAGTGGAAGCTAAAGTGTTGATCTTATCACCTGGTCTGCAGGTTTCAGTATTGACAATCCCTGTGTGATGTATTTTGCAATTAGTTATCAGTCCTGCCACAAAAGTAATCAATTTGATGCTATACAATGCAGATAAAAGTTTGATACAAAGCAAAAACTGAAAGGAGGCCTTGGAGTTTGTTTGTGGGAAAAGGCTTTCAAGAGAACTCAGCCTGATCTTAAAAAACATTGTTCTGAGAGAATCAAATAGCTCAGATGTAAGTTACTGCAAAAATTATTGAATGATCTTCAGAAAACCATAGCTAATCTTTTCTCATGTTAATTTACCAAAACACTGACCCTATATTGAAACCTTTTTGGCCAAAAAACAGTGAATAGTAGCTAGCAAGAAGGACAGGGACACCCTCAAGGGACTGTACCTGCAGGCAACCCATGCTGGGGCAGGGATCCCTCGGAGGCCACTGAAATAGTGTTTTGACTGCTGCAGCTGGCACATTCTAGTTGTTTTCCAGAGTTTTTCTTCAGTACCTGAAGGGCCTGATGAGGATATCTCATTGTTCAAAATAAGAGTCAGATGCCTGTAGCACAGGTAAGCCTCCTCATGCTGTCTTGATTTTAATAGTGAAAAAGCCAAAAAGACAGGGAGTTCAGCTGTTGATCCCCACTCTGCAGGCTGCCAGCTGAGCCCATCCCTCCCTTCGCTAGCCGAGTGAACTGTCCAAAGCCAGCTCAAAGCCAGCTTAGCTGCATATTTCTTCTGCAAAGGCATCTGCAATTGCACATAGCCGTGTTATGGCTTCAGGAGAGACAAAGTCACACAAGGAGAATCGGGCTCGTGGGATCTAACTCTGCAGTGGACAACAACAACTCCAGGATGCAGCACCTTTTGTCAGAGGGGACACTTAAGCAGGAAATCTCTTCAATTTTCCTCATCCCTTACACAGAGCCTCATGAAAGTGTATAGGGAATTGGCTGATGTAGTTGCCAAGCCACTCTTCATGATATTTGAAAAGTCCTGGCAGTCAGATGAAGTCCCTGGTGAGTGGAAAAAGGGAAAAATTGCACCCATTTTTAAAAAGGGTAGAAAGGAGGACCCTGGGAACTACCGACCGGTGAGCCTCACCTCTGTGCCTGGGAAGATCATGGAACAGATCCTCCTAGAAGCTGTGCTAAGGCACATGGAGGACAGGGAGATGATGCAAGACAGCCAGCACTGCTTCACCAAGGGCAAGTCCTGCCTGACCAACCTAGTGGCCTTCTATGATGGAGTGACTATATCAGTGGACAAGGGAAGAACTACAAATGTCATCTATCTGGACTTCTGTAAGACATTTGACGCCATCCCCCACAACATCCTTCTGTCTAAACTGGAGAGATATGGCTTTGGTGAGTGAACTATTCAGACAAATTGGTTGGATGGTCACATCCAGATAGCACTCAATGTCCAGATGGAGATCGGTGACAAGTGGCATCCCTCGGGGTCCATATTAGGACCAGTACTGTTTAATATCTTCATCAATGGCATGGACAGTGGGATTGAGTGATCCCTCAGCAAGTTTGCAGACAACACCAAGCTGAGCAGTGTGGTTGACACGCTGGAGGGAAGGGATGCCATCCAGAGGGACCTTGACAGGCTTGAGAAGTGGGACCGTATGAACCTTGTGAAGTTCAACAAGGCAAGTCCAAGGTCCTGCACCTTGGTCAGGGTAATCTCAAGCACAAATACAGGCTGGGTGGAGAATGGATGGAGAGCAGCCCTGAGGAGAAGGACCTGGGGCTGTTGGTTGATGAGAAGCTCAACATGACCCAGCAATGTGTGCTTGCAGCCCAGAAAGCCAACCGTGTCCTGGGTTGCATCCAAAGCAGCGTGACCAGCAGTTCAAGGGAGAGGATTCTCCCCCTCTACTCTGCTGTGGTTAGAACCCCCCCTGCAGTACTGCCTTCAGCTCTGGGGTCCTCAGAACAAGAAGGACATGGACCTGTTGGAGTGAGTCCAGATGAGGCTACAAAGATGATCCAAGGGCCGGAGCACCTCTGCTGTGAGGACAGGCTGAGAGAGTTGAGGTTGTTCAGCCTGGAGAAGGGAAGGCTCAGGGCAGACCTTATTGCAGCCTTTCACTACTTAAAGGGGGCCTATAAGAAAGATGGGGACAAACTTTTTTAGCAGGGCCTGTTGTGGTAGGACATGAGGTAATGGTTTTAAACTAAAAAATGGTAGATTTAGATCAGATATAAGGAAAAAATTTTTTACAATGAGGGTGGTGAAACACTGAAACAGTTGTTCAGGGAGGTGGCAGATGCGCCATCCCTGGAAACATTGAAGGTCAGGCTGGATGGGGCTTTGAGTAACCTGATAGAGTTGAAGATGTCCTTGCTCGTTACAGGGGGGTTGGACTAGATGACCTTTAAAGGTCCCTTCCAACCCAAACGATACTATGATTCTATATTGCCAGCAGCAACCCACATATAGATTGTCAGTCCTCAAGATCTGAAAGATTCACCATGTTACTGCTGATTGTCACAGTGTGTATTGGCAACTCTATGTCATCCTCTATTTAATCAGTCGAGTAGCACTGCTGGATTTGCAGCCTTCTGCAGTAGACACTTCTCATCACCAAGTTACAAACAGGGACTGAGTGACTGGGTAGGAGTGATTTAATCAAAATCACGTGTGTTATCTGTGACTGGAAATTGAACTTTGGTCCTTCAAATCTACATCCAACATTGTACATCTTAAATTATCTTTTCCACTCATATGCATTTCCTCTGCACAACAAAATTACAAACAGGAAATTTATTACTATTCAGAGTATACCAGACTCATTCTTCTGCGGTGAAATCAACACATTATGTTACACTGCTACTTCTGACCATCGACTGCCATGTCATATAACACTTATTTTCGTGCAGCATTACCTTTGCTGCCCAAAGAAACACCCAGAATCACTTAGTGAGCAGGGCAGGCAAGCCAAACTGACAGCATGGAATGGGTGTGGAACATAAATAGAAAAAGGGCTGCACTGTTGTCTCCTTTTGTGGCTAAAATATCCAATTTTTTTTTCTTGTTTTCCACAGCTGATTTTTTCTACAGCAGATTTCCTAACACGAAGGTGGAAGTCCAAGGGTAGCTTTTCAAGGCGACCTCACCTGTGCATTACCTCCCAGTGGGTCCATGTGCTCCAGACTCCTTGAGTGTCTGCTGGGCTTTTCTGTCTCTCTTCCTGCATCACACCCGACCCAGTCCCATCTTCTATCTCACTGCATTTAAGAAAAGATCCACCACAACTCTAAAATTCATTCTGACAATGTGAATGTATCAAATATAGAAGTTTTCAGTATATCCACATTTGCAGGCAAAGATTTGTCTTCAGAAAGCAGTCAAAGTCCCTTTATTTAGCAGGCAGCAGCTGAGGTCACCCCAAGACACACAAGTCAGACACCACTCTCCAAGGCTGTGCAAGTTTGGTTTCACTTCAGCTAGTATCTACATTCTTTTTGTCAGTCCCCATGTACATTAAAAAGAACAATTATGCAACTTTTTGTCTTACGCACTCCAACTGTGACTTCCTCTGTCAGAGCTGATCCAGGATTTCTGCCCTCTGCCTCCATCTTTGCCAAGACACAAAACTGCCCTCTAGAACTGAGATAGAAGTTTAAAGGAATATTTCTGGTCTTTGAAGCAGTATTCAGTTTCTGTCAACTTAGGGATAACATTCATGTAATCAAGGACTGAGAAGCCTGCAGTAGTGCTGGATCTAGAAAGACACCAAATTACATTTAATGCTACTACATACAAAAGGGACAATTAGGGCATAGGTAGAACAGGTCTAGGGTGATCAGAGACTAAGAAGCAAATGTCAGCATACGGTCTAACCCTAGCCCAAATGTTAGCTGTCACCCTAATCTGAGAATGCCACCTAACCCCAAAATTAAAAGAAAGGCAACAGCCTTTGCTAACCCTAAAATATCCTCTGAGCTTCACCTCTCAGTATGCCAAACTGAATGCAACTCTAGAGACAAGTTTCTGTCTACCCCTGGATCTCCTATCTTAAATTGATCCCTTTTGTTCATGAAGGACTTAGTAATAGAGGTCCTAAATTATTTCCATCCTGCACCCTCGCACAGTCTAAGTCTAAATTCAACCGTAAGCATCCTCTTGGCACATAGCAGAGCCACAGCTGGAGACAAAGCAAAGATAGGTGCATGATGCAGTGCTCACTCACCTCTCTGATGTCTTCTACACCCAATATTAACTCACTTAACTGACACAAAAGCTAATCTTAACTTTAGACTAATCTTTATCAGCAAGAGCAATTGGACCAACACTGAAATATGAACAAGAAACCCTGGCCAGCCTTAGATGCAACTGCAGTCCAAGGGCTTCCACAGGACGAGGCCAATAAACCAGGCACTTCAGCCGCTGTCGTCCTGCACCCTACTGCAGGTGTTCTCAGCCAGAAATAAAAATGCAGAACTAGATCAAGTGATCTAAGCTAGGCCTGGATCCACAAATCAGCATCCTGTCAGAGAACAGCTGGCATGGGTGCTAATGTCCAGAGGAAAGGCCCGGCCACATTGTCTCTCATTCCTCTGGCCCAGCACCCAGGCCTGCCTGGGGTATGGCCTGACCAGGTTGCCCTGCAATCACTCAGAGAAGCCATGCTCCCAAACCAGCCAACACCTTCCTGCATCCAGACTTCGTTCCCTTTGCATTCAGACTTTCGTATGAACAGTGCTGTCACACAAACTCTACCTTCATCATTCCTCTAATTCCTCATTGGATTGATTTCCTTCCTTTGCTTAACAAGTGAGATTCCCATATCCCCTTTTCAAGGCATATACCTCATTTGTGTCACTCCAAAGTGCTGAGCTTTTTTTGGTGCCTCAGTCCTGAGACTCGCACCTGCTTCTTCCAACCAGTATCAGCATCACAATTCATCCTTTTTTGTGTGTTAGAAAACACAGTTCAGAAGCAGCACATTAGACACAGCCACTTGAATCACCTCAACTTGTCATCAGCAAGATAAGCAGAATAAATTATTTCACAGAAAATAAATGATGCTCATGATGAAATATCACATCAAGGTGGAGAGGTGATGTGTGTGTGTTTTACAGCAGTATGAAATCTTATTTGGGGCTTGTCCTGGCATTTGTAGAGTGAAATTTTCAAATTACTCAGGAAAGGACACCATCCCTAGGGTCATCTTTGTCACTGCTGTAATTTATGAACTTAAGTGTTAGCCAAGGTGAACTGAATTTACTGTCTGTAATAAAAATAAGATTTAAGAAAATGCACCTTAGAAACATACCTTCTACTTCAGCAACAGGACCACAAGAGCACAGATAGGCCCTTAGATTACCAGGATATGGCTCTGCCACTGCAAGAGCTGAGGACATTGGAGATGCCTCTCAATTTTCAGCTGTCTTCCTGTGCCACACTTGGGTTTTACCAGACTTGCGTAGACATTTCATGAGGAACCAAAACATGCCACTAACTCCAGCATGAGAGCATTTTCCACAAAACAGCCTCCAACCTCTCAACCCTCATCTTTTAGGGTGGTCTGTAAAACAGCTTTGACAAGTTGCTGGCTGAGATTTATGGATGTTAAATAACCAGATACTAAAAATCACCCCCTCTGAGACATCAGTTGTATGGTAGGTTCTGCATTTCCACTGATCTCATGCCTCACCTTTTCCCACACACAATAATTTCCCTTTTTTCCCCCCAGATTTACCACCTCTCCTTTCCTAGCACCAGTCTTGGCCCCTCAGATATTAACTTGCTTTTCCACACAGAGCAGCTT
Organism: Cariama cristata; assembly: GCF_000690535.1. NCBI lineage: Eukaryota > Metazoa > Chordata > Aves > Cariamiformes > Cariamidae > Cariama > Cariama cristata. The sequence continues at coordinate 6,734 of NW_009628484.1, forward strand.
TATCCTCAGACTGTACTGGGTTTCAGTTTACTGCTTCTGTTTCAGATCTGGAGAGGGCCGGTGTGCCAGACAGCGTCTCCATTTTTCCACCTGCAGCAAATGCTGTCACCTCCCTGCAAAACTTGCTCAGGTGTAGACTGCAGCAGTAACACTATTACTTCCCCTCTTATATATAAACCTGTAATTTCCTCCCTTGTTTGCTGTCTTGCTAACAGCCAGCAGGCTGTGCTAAGGGATCGGTTTTCTCCATCAGAAAAACTTGCTGAGACCCATTTGCAAGCTGTGTTTTCCCACCAGCTTGAGAAGAGAACTTGTGTGTCTGCCCAAGACTGATATCGCTCTGTCCAGAAGTGGAAAGAGGAAAGATACAGGTTCCCCTATCAAAATAACAGAGCAATTTGTCACCATGCACAATATCCCATGTACTACCAAGGCTTCCATCAGACAGTTTTAAACATCCCTTAGTGACAACTAGGTCATTTTGTGAGCGCAGAAAGATAATACAGGAACTTTTCCCCTGACAGCAGGTACTTTCTTCCAGCAATAAGAAACAGTCCATGACAACATTAGAAGAATGACGACTGAGCCTTTCCAAAATGTGACATGATGAAATAAGGTTAGATGCCAGGAATGGCGCTTTTCCCTCTGTGTTGCCAGTGAACATACTGAGCCCAAACTCACAGGGACTGTCTGGAAGCCCAGTGGTTTTTTTAAGCAGACAAAAGACAAATGTCCAAATCATGACGAGCGACTCGTTTCTGTTCTTATAAAACTTTGGAACCAGTTATAGTTTGTACTACCACAGAAGGGTGTAAATCAAAAGCCAGAGGAAAACAAGAGACAGTCCAGACCAGGGAGGTGCGGTTTCACAGCTACTGTAAAGGGGTGCACGTATGGTCCTCCAGCCGTGACCACTGCCTCTCTCATGCCCGCACCAGCATCCCTGCAGCAAGCATGCCAGGAAGCATCCTAAAGAAACATAGCATTGTTTTTTGTAGAGTCTGGCTTTCAGGTCCAGAAACAAAATATTTGGCCATGCATGAGGCAAGGAAAGCAAAAGCACAGGCTGAGATTACAGTAAACCCTGCATGAAAACTGTTCCCTTGGGTTGTCTTCACAACCATATGTTGCAGGGGGAAAAAAGGGAACTCATCACTTGGTGAAAATGAAGCTATAGCTTTGTGGGAAGCTGAGTCAAGCTAATGCTGTGGTCCTAAAAGGAAGAGGTGTCCCTCTTCCCCCCGCTTATGCAGCTCCTCTTCCTTCTACTTCTACCTACACAATCCAGTTGCCTCCCTTGTGAGGGCTCTGGCAGGCAATGAACCTCTCCATAAGCCAATTTTATTCACCATCATAGTAGACAACTGTCCAGTCTGCTGTCTCTTCCTTGCTGCCTGACTCGGTTCAGCTGACAGATTTGCCAAATGATGAGCAGATTAGCCCAAGGCAAGAAGTGGGAGCACATAGAAGATTGGGGGAACAAAGAGGGACAGGGACATTCTTCCTTCAGGGCAGCCAAGCCCTTAGACAAGCTCATTTCTTAGGAAACACACCTTCATTGTGTTGCTATCTGGCTGGCCTGGCTGGCTAAACTGAAACTCTTTTGACAAAGATCCCAATCCTCTTTTAATTGAAACAGACTGCTCTGTGAGCTAAAAATGAAAAATAAAAAAATCCAAGAACGTCCCACGCCCGTCAGAAGAGACTATCCTTCCTTAAGGGTGGTTACAGTAAACAATTAAAGAGAATTAACTAATTTAACATCAGTTTCAAAAATTACATGGCCAACTAGTGGAAGGCATTCTTCAGTCAAACCATTCATTGACTCTTCCTGGTTCCAGATTATTGAACTTAATAGTAATATTAGTCCCAAGGGGAAGTTGCTTGTTTAAAGAACCAGCAAATCCTTATTTTATTATGTAGCAGGAAACTGAAAAATCCACAGTGAAAAGTAAAAAAAAGGCTGTGCAAAATATTCTCTCATTTCAGTGTTTAATTGACAAGCGCAAACATAAAGCTTTCATTCTGCAGGATGTGTGTATCATTCCATTAAAATCAAGTTGCATGTGTGGGCAACAAGCAGTAAAAAGGCAGCACTGAATGCGAACATTGTGCTTGGAGTTTGAAACCAGTGGAAAAAAATAGACTTAGCAGATGAAATACCAAATTGGGATTCCATATACCTTCATTCCATGGTGCTGCAGGTCCTGCCCTGCCTAACAGATATCCTTGCAAATACTCCTCTGTGCATGGCTTTCCCTGTCTACACAGAGGGTAAAGGAATAGACATCCCCATTCCTCCTTTTGGCCAGTCATCAGCACTGAAAGCTTTGCACAAGAGCACTGCGATTAGTACGCACATATGGCATTTCACCAGGTGAGTTATTTTGCTAAATGTTCATAAGGTGACTTACCTGAATCTTTGCTAGACTAACACTAGTTTCTCTTAACATAAGAGTGGGAGACATGTTTTCATATCCTCTTTTCTTTATTTTTAGGTGGGAGAAGGTAAAACTGCCATAAGCAACTTCAAGAGTCAGAATAATTTCAGTAGGTCCTAAGGTGTCTAGGACACACGGAGTGTTAGTGTTCACATGGTTCCGAAGCAATGGTATGATGATGTAAGCTATTTTCTCTGTAGAAATGCCATACATCTACATCCTCAAAATGGACCTCATGTGGGCCAGATGGGTTATATAAGCCTCAGACACTGTGGTAGCTACAATGGTTTCCTGAAGAAATGGGTTTTCTGCATTAAAGCCTGAGTCGTCTAAAGTCAATTATTTCAAGGTAATACATCAAGGCTGATGAACTATCAATGAATTACATGCATATTTAATTTTTAACTTTCTGCCAACTTATAAACAACTCCCTCTGGATTTTTACCAGGAGGAAATAAATTAGAAAAATATTCATTTTTCCAGAGTAGACAGGTCTTGGAACTTTTCCCATAGCAAATTTCAAGGAATGTAGTACTCTCCTCAACACCTGACAATCTTTTTTCAGTGTTGAAATGTCTAGCTTTTGGCAAGCTTAGCTCCCATTACCTTTATGCACAGAGACAAGAATTTCAACCTGATCTTATCTCAGAACTTTTCTGTTCTGTTTTTCCTTTTTCTTTCTTCACCTCAGTTTTTGTTTTAGCCAGTTTTTAAGAATGCAAGAATGTGGCAGCTTGAAGCAGACTAAAATGGGATAAATCTTCAAGCCTTCAAGGAAATACTGACTGACATCTTAAAATGTCTGCTGCTTCAAAATGCTCCACACAAAACAGGAAATACCACTTTGGCTCTCCTACTACAAGAAAACCACTTTGGCTTCCTGTTAACAGAAAGACATCTCTCATACAAACGAAGTAAGCCCAGGCCCCCATTGCAGTTGGTCACTTTTGTACCACCAAACAAGCAAAACAACAAAAAAAAAGCCCAAATTCCAAACTTCAGTCACAGTACATGGAGTTCCTTACATAGAAATATGCTTACACGGACTTCCTTGCTACTTTAAGAGCTAAAAAATACATGTTTTTATATTACATCTATAATAGACATGTAAGCTTACAGGCTCACACAATAGACATAGCATGCCCATAATTTTTCCTACTTAGAAATAATTTTAAATTCTGAAATTCTACATAGTTTTAAATCAAATACCACCTCTTTTCTTCCCCTCCCTCCCTGGCTGTCCCAAAACAGCCTTTTCTCTCAATATGAAGGTTTCCTCCAAAAAGAAAATTATTTGGGGAAAAAAAAAGGTTGTAGCACGTTATTTATTCCTGTTTCGGGTGAAACCCAGTGTTGAGTAAATCATGAGAACTAGATGCAGAAACAATTCACAGTCCCCACATGAAACTTCTCCCGTCTTAGGAAAGGAAATGTGATCCCACCTCATTCTGGTAGCTCATGAGATCTACACCACCAAAACAGAGACATTTGGTTTCCAGAAAAGCCTCCAGAGGCAGGCTGCAGAAACAGCTGAAATTAGATATTATCATTAGTTACTCCAAAATCTGCATAGCTGGACTTACTGCACCAATACCAAAAGGTTTTACTGACAAATGAGTAATTGTGCATGCACACACATTTTCTCCTGGAAAAGTACATAAAAAAAGGCCCATGAGGCAGATGGTTAAAGACTTTTGGACATTCACTAGGGTTGCACAGTTTCCCTATGCTATGAGTCTATAGTGCAGGCATTCCAAATTCAGACCAACAGATACAGTTCACCCCAAGCATCGCTGAGCAGAGCACAGAGTTGTCCAAGTTTCTCCTGCCGAGGTGGATCTCCAATGCATCCACTAGTTGTAGCTGTCAGTTTGTGCACACTTCTTTTTCCGATTGTGGCTTTCACGTTGCTGCACAGTCCCTTCTGATGAACCCAGCACTAGATGAAAACTGTCATATTACTTAGCAATGCTGGAAAATGAATCCTGTTTTACTACAATTTTCACTTCACATTTCCCATACTTTCCATTTGTTTTGAGTCTAAATACTAGCTGAAGAGAATGGAGATAGAATCCCAGCACTGCACTTGAATAAAACCCATACCTTTGTTTTCTTGAACACAGAGAAATTTTTTAAAATAATAACTGCATCAAAATAACATCATTCAAGAATCTTCTGTTCTTTTCTAAGAGGGTGATACAGCCCATCCTCAGCAGGTTTCCAAAACCTCAATAGTTCAACAATAAGTATCAACTGACCATCTGAAAGAGAGCAATTTAAAAGCTATTTTAGGCTATGTAATCTGTCAAAACCAATAGTAGAGTTTGGGCAGTCAGAGGACATTTGTCTGTCTACATATTTGGGAAACATATTTTGTATATGCTTATACAAGCACAGTGTGAAAAAAAGTCAACATAGCATGTGCAGGCCACATAATGCTTTCCTTTGTATAGTACAAATCTACTTCAGCAGATTTGACTAGGCCTTTGCTCAAACTGCAAGGCACTGACTCATCTGGCCCAGTTTGACTGGCCACTTAAGCATGTGCTTGTTTTTGAGATCTAAGTGAAGATGGTTTTGAAGAAAAATGGTATTTACACACTTTGTTTCAGAAGAAACTTGCACTTGCAAAAGAAAACGTACACCAATTTGAACTCCATTATGTATCAATTATTCAGCACCAGGGAGTTAAAAATGAAATGGATCAAGCAGATTAATCCCTACACTCCTAATTTTCACTGTGCTCTTGGCAGTTAATTGACATCATGTCAAATTCAGGGGCTATCCCTCTCCCACCTACACATCTGCTTTGAAGAATTTCAATTAGGAGCAGGACACACGTCTACCATTCAGAGGGTCTTCTGGGAATGGTGAAAGATACAAAAAACAAACAAACAAACAAAAAACCCAAACTTAAAAGGGGCTCAATTTTTAAGACATGATTACTCTAATCCAAATTGCACCAGGTATTGAGCTTGCTTAATTTCTATCCACTTCTAGTTAGAATTAGTGAAGTGATGAAATCATTGCTCATATGACGATTTCCTGAAAACAATAGCTTTTCAACCAATGTGGGGTTTGTGTCTGCTTCCCCATTTAGTAATTGTCATGCACTTCAGGTCTCAGCTAATATTTGTTCCCCACCAGCAGATTAGGCCCAATTATTAAATCCTGACCCAATACCGGTCCTTACCCTCACAATCCTAAACCCTTTTATACCTGAGGCAGTGATGCTATACCAAGCGTAGCTCTGCTTCTACATTCAACGAGCCCCCATTTCCCCTGACTCTCTCTCATTAAAGCCTGTATCAAAGGAGCCTACATTCTTCCTTCTGTTTCCCCTTTCTTATAGCTCACCATCTGCTCCTCAGTTCTCACACTCAACATGGCCTTAACTGCCATTTTTTGATGCATTGGGACATAATTCCATGTGTCTATTTTAAAAGGAAAGCTGTTGAGTGTTAAAAATGCAATATCAACAGTCAGACTTATTGCTGCACAAATGGAAAAGATTTCACGTGTTCCCACTATGATAAAACATACAATGTACAAAGACAGGTGATTATGGCTGCATCTGTATAGTGTATTTTGCTTTAAAAGATAAACTGTATTGAAAACTAACAACAAACAATATCTTTACGAAATAGCTAACAGAAGTGCAGATTGCCACAGTTCCTGTAGTGGCATTAATTTGAGAATGGTGGGCTAATTCTTACTTTTCAAAATTCAGCACTCTGCAAAGTTCCTCATGCTTGTACATATGCAGAAGATAGGAAGGCAAAAATCCCAAACCTTGTACTGAGGATAATGAAGCCAAAAAGTTATGATCCTGCAGCAAAACCTCTTAACTTACTTCCCCCCCCCCCCCAGGAAATTCTGAAACTTTGTAGAAAACTTATTTTCCTGCCCTAAATTGTACAGATTTTCTTAGTCTAAAACTCAAAGCTAGAAAGACAGAGGAAGTAATTACAGCAGATGTCCCAGGGTAGTCTCAGTTGTAGAGTCATTACTATGATTCATAATGGAACAAAAAAAAAAAAAAAAAAAAAAAGAGGCATTTCAAGTCAACCTGTAAGCACTCTCGTCTGGGTGGGTCTGGTCCATGTGTGCCTACCTATATTAGGAAATTCCATGTGTATAAATATATAAATAAAACATATATACAGTACATAGTCACGTTCATATAAGCCATAAAATGACATCTATTTACAAAAATATTTGCAGCTATGTTTTTCACTTTCAGGTCTACATCAGGAATTTAATTATTTAGCTTCTGCCTTGTGAACTTGATTGCTTTCCTAAGCAGGGATCTGGGATAAGTTTGTACCTTATATATTCACAATTGTCAAAAATAAGAAAGAAGAAAATAATCTTCCAAGGAATTCTGCCAAGTCCATAAGAAAAGTTGAAACTTGTTGAAACATTAGCTGCCTCACTGAAGAGTAAATTACATGTTAGCAAACATTGGAGATCTTCTATTCTTCATGTAGAAAGACAGTACTTTGGTCTGGTCCATAAATAAATTTGAAACTCATAAAAGATCAGGCAGGGCACAGACTGAGTGCCTGACAGCTGCCTGTAGTATAAACTCATGCATAATTACTGTTCTGTTTGTCTCTGGTAAAGTGGTGAAAGTGAATGAATGAAAATGCATACATCAGGTTACCTTACAGGATAAAAAGCCAGAGAGTAGACTACATCCTGTTGGCACTGTTTTAGCTTCCTTTAACAGGAACTTAAATGGTTAAAACAACCCCAAGGATCTCACATTTGTACAGTACATATTATACAGTTCTGTGACTTCCAGGAGTTAGACATATTTAATTTACTTCTCCAAAGATGGAAAAACATTTCTTCGCTGCTTCATAAAATAGTCTTCTTCAGTATGCAGCCCAGGTTCAGGCATGCTTTTTTGACTTGGGGGATTTGCCCTTTTGGCATGAGGAATTATAGCTTTGGAGAAGGGGGGGGTTTTCTTTCGAAGAACACTTGGGAAAAACAAACCTCAAAATGCAGCAGTTTAAAGTGCCTGTATGTGAAGACCCGTGGGGAAAAATCTTGCCATGAACCATTGAACCATGGTCTCAGATAGCACTTTCAGTGACAGGCTGTGGAGTCATCTCTTGCTCCTCACTATTCTCTGTGGACACATCCTGGACCTCCTGCTGCTGATAAATATCTTGGACCAGCATGATGTTTGTGTTCTTCCACTCTCTGTACTTCATCGCCGTCAACTTTGGGTCCTCTAGCAACTGGTTAATTGTGGCAAGGTCATGTTCCTTACACTAGGAAGAGAACAAGTGGTTATTTCCCATAGAAACTGTCAAGCTCATTGTCCATAACAAAAACACTCTGGGAACATTACAGAACCATGTCACAAGGAGATGGCCAATTATCCATCCTCCTGGCAACTTGTTCCCATTTTTAAAATGTAGATCATCAAAGTTAAGTCCACAGCAGAAATTTGTCCCAGCTGAAGGCAAGATTATGATTTCATGTAGATTTTTTATTTTATAGGATTCTTAGCAAAACTTCATGAGAGGATTCATGTGAAAATTAGATGTTATGCTGCCTCACAAGTTAGTACTTGCATGAAACTAAACACAGCAGCATTTATTTCTGTAATTCACACCAGTTCCAACTTTCTCAAAAAAATACTTATTCTGTGGCCACATCATGAATGTTTCTTCTCTGAGAGGTAGACAGAAAATAATTTTGGATATAATCCATACACTGGCAGTAGAGTGACTAGAGCGCATGTGGCTGTTAGTACATCTACCACCAGCTACTACTAATAAACCTGGTCTCTACTTTTAGACAAGAGCAGCTCAGACCATATATTGCAGGCACCCTGGTTCAATTGTAAGAAACGAACAGTCGCTGACACAGGGACACTGAGACCCTTTATGTCGCAGAATCATAGAGGGTCTGAGGTTGGCAGAGATCTCTGGAAGTCACCTGGTCCAACCCCTTCCTCAAGCAGGGCCACCTAGAGCTGGCTCACCAGGGCCATGTCCAGATGGCTTTTGAATATCTCCAAGAAAGGAAAACCCACAGCTTCTCTGTGCAACCTGTGCCAGTGCTCTCTCACCCGCACAGTAAAAAAGCATTTCTTGATGTTCAGAGGGAATCTCCTGGGTCTGAATTTGTGCCCATTGCCTCTGGTCCTGGCACTGGGCACCACTGAAAAGAGCCTGGTTCTGTCTTCTTTACATTCTCCTTTCAGATATTTATATTCATTGATGTCCTCATATTTTCTGACAGAATGAACCACTTTGCTTTTCCAGCCCTTATTGTCTATCCATGCAGTGAATGACAGGATAGAGAAGCCCTAGTTAGCAGCTACAATTTCTTAATGGAGGCACCATGATGCACTAACAAACCTTTACTGCTTTTGCCTGGTTCCATCCCCACTAGTCTGTATGTGAAAGCAATGAAATAATTCTAACCATCTTGAAAACACCTTGAAAATACTCCCACACATTCATGACACTTCCTGATAGTAGCAATCAGCTGCTTACACATCCATATCCCACAACTACTCTAATGAACTATCAGCTACTCTAATCCCTGTGATCCCTGAGCCACCTTTTAAACACAAAAGCTTGTTCAACTGTTGGTTTACACAGGTCATACTCTCAAGACCTAGTGCCAGCCCTTGTAAGAAGGCTTCTGGCATTGATGCAGAGATATGCGCAGTTAGCCTAAGAGAAGAAGAGGAGATAGGGAGGTAGAAGGGAGAGAAGAGTATTTCCAGTGGAAAAACTTGGTGGCAAAAACCATGCCATGGAATTTTTCCTGTACCACTAAATCTGTTTCACATATTCATTAAGCCTACAATGCATTTGCACACAGCTTCCCTCTCTTCCAAACTATCCAAAGCATGTTTTGTTAATGATATATTGTAGCAGCAACATTAATCTGTTGTTAAAGATGTGGAGGTCAAAAGTCCAAAATTAAAATTGCACTGAATCTTGCATAAATCACTTCTCAAACTAATACAGTTTTAATTAAAACAGAGTAAATATGGATCAGATGCAAAACTTTCCTGATTTTTAAATTTCCGATAGATCATTTCCAATTATCTCATGTCTTGTGTTACACGCTAAGAAAATTGACTTTAAAAGCACGTAATCCCACTGATGCAAAGAATATGGCACTTTCCCACTGCAGGCATTTGCCTCTCAGACAAGCTAACTTAAACACTGCTGTGTATAGAACTTTATTTGTGTCTGTGAGAAAATGTCTTTGCTATATTTGTCTTGTCAATACTCCAATTTCTTAGTTTGAAGGAAGCAAAAAGAGATCAACACATTTTATACATCACGAACACTCCAAAAATTATTTTTCTGTATTAAGTACAAGTGTTAGACAAGTCTAAGGTTATAAGCACTGCTAATCACAACTTACACAATACTCCCATGCTAGATCAATGCAAAGCTGTCCTCCTCGCTCATGTCTGGCAGTAAGGCTTCCATTCAGCTCCACACTAATGAAATTGATTGTCCTACAAGATACAACTCCATTTTGTACTAACTAGTTCTTAGATTCATTAGGAAGGTACCTATCAGGGAAAAGTTTGCAGTAGGTTTCTATGTTGAGCTTCCTGTCCCATAAAATAGACATACTTTTTAAACTAAGTTTCTGTAATATGGTGGGCTCACTTTAGTGCTGATGCAGATGAATACTGCTATAGTCAGTACCATGTCACTGAAGACTCTTTGATACTGATGACTTCACCAGGTCTCATACGGAGCCAGGGAGAATGCCTATATTCCCACTTGTCTTTTCAACTGTATCATCAGGAATTTCAACACAGGCCGAGGTGCTAAAGCCAAGCTTCCCATTGCAACTAATCAAATCAATGACTGTGCTGATAGGAGAAGTTTTTACATACATTTCTCCAGCTTACAATGCCTGAAGCCAAATACACACACTTGAAACAAGATACTCAACTCCTACTTCTAATGCATAAAAAAAGAAACAAGTGAAGCCCCAGGTTTGCCTTTATTCTTTCTTCTCCTTACAATTTAAATGCTATGATTAAGCTTTCTGTTTCCCTCAGTATCATTCAGAAGCAGGCTTTGAAATCCCGTGACACTTGATGCTGGTGAGCAAACAGTCTCATAAATCCCCATATTCCAGACAGATTTACTGGCCCTTTCATGGAACGTCCCCTGAACCCGTCCAGTTCATAATATGTTTCCAACATAAAAGCAGGATGCTTTTGTTATTAAAAATATTTTTGTTACAGGAGGTTTTTACAATAGCTTTGGCACATCCTGTACATTCTCCAATAATCATATAAGGAAAACTTTTTTTGGCTCAGGGTCATTTTCATGTCCTTTATCCTCAATGTACTTTGTCTGCTCTTCCTTTTTTAAGGCTCATCTGTTTAGTTCATTCAGCTGAGCTTGCAAGTTTTCCAGCTAACTCAAAGAAGCTTTCTTTATTAAATTTTCCAAATGGGCTGGAACTTCTGCATGAAGAGTTCCTTCTGAACTATTGCCTCTGCTTCCAGTTCAAATTGAACAACAAAACACAGATCAGTATTCAGAATGAAGTAGAAAACAATGTCCAAAACTTAACCAAATTCTCTGGAGCTTTCAGTAAATATGTAATTAGAGTTTGGCTGAAGTCTAGGTTTCCTTCTTTTTTCAGCCAAACAGTTTCTTTCTCTCAGGCTTTTACTTGGCCAGCTCTGCAACCTCACCTTTAACGTGCTGTTCAGCATTCGAATTTTGTGGAGTTTCTCATTAATGGAGGGGTTTTTGCTGCGTTTGATAAATGACTTCCTAAGCTCCTTCTTCGTTGACAGCCGACGATCACCAATGGGAGACAGGCTTGCTTGTTCTAATGACTTGTAAAGTCGCTCCATCTCATCATCATCACATTTTTCCTGATCTGCAAAGAAGAGAATTAAATTGGGTATGAGAATGTGAATGTGGCAACAGATAGCAGAAATGTTAAGTTCAGCCATCAGGAAGGCTCTTAGCCAAGTCAAAAATTAATGGTATTAGAGTTAAAACCAAGGGCAATTTTTAGGGTAATTTATAGGGTAATAACACATATGAGAAAGACATGTTACCAAACTCAAATGTTTTTAAGAATCAGGTTGTGATCCAAATGGATACAAGCATGTTTTTCCACTGATAGAGTGCTGCTTTAATGCTCCAAATATATCACAGAGTTTGAACAACTGTCTTTAATACTACATTTGAATGAAAACAGCTTTGATAGCATCTATGTGCATTCACCCTTCCCTACATGCTGCACACAGTGAATTACATTTCTACCTGGCAACTCACAGGTCAAATTCTATTTGATGTATCGATTCATCGCCAGGTTTTGGTAACTATTGAAACCAGAGTTTAAGAAAACTTGAGCAATGAAATGAAACATAGGACCATTTCAGAGGCTGAAAGAGAAGATCCCTAGAAAACAGATGAAAGCAGGAGCCCCTTGGGTTACCTGATGCCTAACCCCTGAGTTTCACAGATTGCAGCACAGAATTTGCTTGTGGTGCCTCGCAGCAAAGCCTTGATTATATCCACCTTAATTATTCTTATGGCTCCCAAGCTGCAGCACCATCTTCCATGACAGAGAGGACATAGCAGGAAAAACTAGTAAACAGCTGAGAAATGGCATAAAATAAGATAAAAATTGAAGCAAAGACATTTTTCAGACTAAAACAACTTAGAAATGAGCAGTCAGAAACTAAAAATGTACCAGGCATATATAGGGGCGTTTTGACAGAAGGCCATTTTCAGCAACAGACTGTGCAACTTGCTTCTTGTCCCTCAGTCCACAATGGAAGCATTTCTACTTCAATGTTTGCTAAAGGAAAATCTTAAAGTTATTGATGTTTTCAGGATGGTAATGAATCCCTCAAGATCCACTGGAATAACATTTGTTTTTATTTCACTGGGGATAGTGGTGGTGGTTCTTCTCAACTGTGGTCCTCCACGTGCTGGTTGAACTGACTAGGCGTTTTTTTTCTTTTAAGAAAAAGTTAAACATTGACTTTTCTAAATGATCTTCTATAGGTAAACATTTTTCTGAACAAAAGGAAGAAGTCCTTTTGCTCACTCTTACCACAGCAAAAAGACTTCTCCAACATGTCGACACACTTAGGAGGCTGCTCCCTATGTTTCCCATGTTTTAAAAAGTATGGCACCCTCCTACACCCCTGTTCTTTCTAAATATTTAGGTTACAAGAAAGGTTTATGATATGCCACAAATATTTGTCTTCACTGTGTTGCTGGCCTTTTTTTCACTATTTTGTGAATATAAAAAGCCTGCTGTAACTTGACAAGATCTAAATATAGCTTTCAACATTGGTACAGTGCTGAGGGAGGAAAAGGAGAACTGTTGTATTTTTAACAAGCTGCGGGGAACAAAAAAAAAAAAATATGCAAGTGTAAGGCATAACACACGGTAGTAGTATTTCCTGAAAACTGTTAGCTCATACCATGAGGTTCATAATTATAACTAGCTTCCTGCCTACTTTCTTGGGATGAAGCAGCTGTTTGTTTCATTAGCCAGCTCTTGCACAGAACTGGCTCAGCTCTACTGTAGACATCACCCATCAGGACTGTACACAGTATCACTTTGAAAGATAAATTTACCTTTACCAGATGTCTCAGAAAGAGTATATAACAAGAAAAAAAAAAAAAGAAAAAAGACATTGATGCTGTCCAGCAACTTTAAAAAATAGTCAAGCCATGGGGGACGTAAGGTCCCTGCTCCAGGTATTTTTTGAGGCTAACTCATGCTGCTCCTCAGTGTCCTAAAAGGGTTACAAAGCAGCAAGCATGAGAAAACACAGTCATTGATCACTCTTCTTCCATGCTAAGCACTCTAGTATCTTCTGTGCACTTGTGGGTGAAGGTATGGAGGAAAGTAATACTCAGCACAGAAAAAGATGGAGCCAAAGTCAGAAAAGCCCAGCAAAAGGCTCCCAGATGATGTGCCTCACCAGCAATGTGCACTCAGCTCCTGCTTTCTTTCAAGATTGCAACCTTAAACTCTTCTCCTATTTCTTATTCTTCCACCATTATTTCTTATTCTTCCACCATTCCCACCCACAAAGGATTGATCAGGGTTAGGTAATTCCAGGGGGAAAGAAATGTGCCAGATTCTTCAGATCGGGTAGATAAAGGGAGTGTCAGTGAAGCAGCTAAATGGGCTTTCAGGAAACAGTTGGAAAACAAGGGTGAGTGAAACCTACAGACTGTGTAGAGCCAGGTATGAGTTACATAGTACTTTTGTCTCCATCTTTGTTTACAGTGATGAGCAGTGAACTTCTCTCACAACAGTTAAAAAATAACAAAACAGTATCTTAATCTTGTGCGTGCTTTTGTATAGAGGCAGATACTGTTGCTATAGACAAAGAGTATGTCTGCCAATAAAACTCTATAAATTGAGGTCAGGCTGTCTGATACCTATCTGGACTTTTACCTTCAATGTCCTGAATTTCCCTGAGTCAAGCTCAGAAAGCAAAAGCCCATGTTTTGCAGGCTTGAAGCTGCCACTGAACACACTAGATTGATGCTGTAAAACTGAAAGGTGGAGAGGTAATGGAGGAAGGGGAGAAGCATTATGTCTAGCAATCAATTAACAAGGTCAATAAAATGATCTGTGATACGAAAATATATTTCTCCTCACTCACACAATGGTGTGTTACAGCATTTCACAAGCCTCTTAATGCCACGAAAGTAAACGAAGAAAGCACTACCTGTAGTTTCCTTGCTTGTTTTCCCCACAAAACACCTAAGAGAAAACTAAGGTTGGGTAATAAAGATAAAGCAACATGACTCCAGGTTTAAGCACAGACTGGACTTTTTCTCCGGATTCAAACATTCACAGCACATTTTGCCCTAACTTGGTATTACTTAATTCCCTTGTACCTGGAGTCAGAGCACTGACCTACAGATGAGCAAATCTCTAACAGAAGCACAGGTTTCTGTATTCACCAGTATTTTCAGGCTTCAGTGATTTGGATTCCTCCTATGAAACCTGGGCTGTCTAGACCATACTACGGAATTGTTACAAAATATTTGCTTTCTATCACAAAGTAAAAATTTATGCAAAAAGCCCATAGTACACAAGCTCAGGCCCTGGTGTAAAAATGAACAGATTGTCTGTGTCAGCCTCCCAAAGGTAAATGTACCACCCGTACTCTGAGCTTTGTTAACTTCTGAAGGTTTATAACGATGGATATATTCCGTTAGCAAAAATTGTTAATAACACGGACTGATTGGGCCCCACTAGCACTGCTCTGGGGTGAGTCTTTCCAGCCAGGTCACACATCAGGCACATTCAAAATCCCTCCAAAATATAACATTACAAGTTATCTCTTCCGCCAGTACTCTTCAAGCTGAGCACTTCCTGTCTCAGGCATGCAAGTTAGGAAACTGAAATGTTACTACAGCACTTCTTTATCTAATCCTATTTTAAAGATAAAATACATTCATTTTTCTCTCAGGACCTACTGAAGGATTAGTGGTAGGGAACAAGCAGCAACAGTGGAAGGATATTACATACTGTGTCCTTTTATGAGCGTGTACATGCACACAGGGGAACACATGCATTGTGCAATTTCCCTTCCCTTGGCATTATTAACTATAAGCAATTCTGTTGAGTGATGCCACTGGAAGGATCAGTCTTCCTGGGATCCTGCACCATGCCCTTCACTCACAAGTCTTGCAGCCTGCTAAAGCTTCATAGCACTTCTGGAAAAATTCTGTAGCTCTTTTTAAGAGCATAACAGAGCATAACTCTTGCAACTTTGTCAGACTCCACAGTGGGGGAAGTGGAAAAGAACCAGGGCTGACCTGAGGAAAAGAGAAGTTCTGCCCTGAGATATTTTAACATTCAAGAGAAAGAGACCTTCTAGGGTGAGGAAAATAAAGTAATATTTCAGGCAAGTCAGAACTTCTGTCAAATTCTGTTACAGGACAAGTAAAACACAATTTTGTGGCTTCATGCCACTTATCTGGAACATCCCTCTAACTAACAGGAGATATCACAGACAAGAGCAAGCTGCCAGAGGTTCAACACGCCAAGTCTTCACCTCCTCAATTTTCAGCTTTCAGCTTCCACCTCCCTGTCAGCCAACTTGCCACAGGTGGGATACATTAAGGTATTGAGACTCCCCACCCTGCAGCAGCAATACAGGAGCCTGCCTGAAATCTCAACTTTAATGCTCTTTAAGCCTACAAAAGTGAAATTATCCAGAACTTTTCAAAAAGCAGCTGTGAAAAATCAAGCTGATTGTTTCCCAGCGGTAAAGATATAGAAATTGGCAATGTTTGGCAGAAAGAGCATTTTACACTGAAAACCACCTCTAACAGAACAGATCTTACTAAATCTAGGCTGAAATGTAAATACTTGTTCTCCTGTTCTCTAACAGATCTCACAGCTCTCCAGCTGCATATTAATCCCAGGGGGGGAAAAAAAAAAAAAAAAAAAATCTGCTCCTTCTTCCTGTCTTTGCTGCTTTAACAAGCTTCTTGTAGCTGTGCCAGCAACTCTGTCTCTAATTCTGCCAAAACTTTTGATACCAATGGGACAAAATATACATCCAGGCTGGGGAGAGCAGAGGAAAAAAAATCATAAACCACTTTTGCCCTTACCTACCTACCCACCCCACCATCCATTCTCCACAGTGGTAGTAGACTTTTCAATGGGAATATGGTGACACCTTGGGGAAATCATAGAATCATAGAATCATTA